>NW_021135281.1:0-5623 GCF_004193835.3 Ostrinia furnacalis
TCAAATGTGTTATAATTAATCGTTTTTATTAAAGGCAGTTTTTCTTCTGTGCTTTTGGTGAACTTTGGAGAATATGGATCTACTACAAATTTATCTTTTAAATTTTGTAATTTATCGGGATCGGACCACTTATCTTTGGTGTATTTTGGATTGAGTACAAATTTATCTTTTAAATGTTGAAATTTATCTGGGTCTGTGCTGGGCAACTTATTTTTGGGTTTTTTATTTTTGGTGAATTTTGGAGGTCTTAATACAAATTTGTCTTTTAATTTTTCTAATTTATCGGGGCTGTACCACGTTTCTTTGGGTTTTTTATTCTCCATTTCAGACAATTCAGTATCAGGGTCATCCTCGATGGCTTGGACGTCATCTTCGTTTTCAGGGCTTCCATCGCTGCGAATCACAAAATACTTGTTTCCTCCATTCTGTCTAACCTGAAGATTACAATTTTCCAATGGATTAGGTATGTGGAAATATTTTTATCCTAAACGGGCATTTAACTACAAATGAAAGAGGCAAAGTTTGTTTTTACACGACTGCGCCAGAACTACTGGACACGACTGTGCGCGGCCGCGTCACAATGCATAAATAGAAATGGACACTGTTGTGGTCTCCTTCAAACGTTGACGTTGGTTGGCAACTGAGTGCTGAGTGTGAGTTTAAGTACATCAAACTTTGTTACTAGTGAGCGCGTAAAAAATGACTACGAGGGGCGGCTGAAAAGTTTTGAGCCTAAGTATCTTCAAGTGTTATTATTGATTCGCACTAAATTTAATTAATTTGCCAATAATCTCCTTAGTATATGTACAAAGTTTCATTCCATTAGCGTCATCACACATTTAGTAATTAATCCGTAAACATCATCAAGTCTCAGTCATCCGCGCAATGTACGAAATTGAAATACACAGTTGTCATAAACTTCCTCCAAAAGAGGGACAAAACGCTGACGGTTACATTTGAAGAGATGTCTACAGTTTATGGGGAGTCTGGGCCTTCATTTGCCACCATGAAAGATTGGATCCGATAGTTCAAGCATGGCAGGGAGTCGCTAAAAGATGACCGCAAGTCAGGGCGGCCAGATTTCGCCATTAACGAATAAAATAATGAAAATTTAAAGAATCTTGCTTTAGAGATCCGCGAATTAAGCTGTGACAGATAGCTGAAGCCATAGGCATTAGCAAGGAACGTATCGGCGATATTTTTCATACTCATTTGCACATGAAATAGGGGTGCACGCGATGGGTGCCAAAAATGTTTACGGCGCTCGACAACCAGCGTCGAGTCACAACTTCGCAGGAGTTTTAGGACATCTTTGGCCATAATCCTAACAATTTTATTTCTCACATTGTCACTATTGATAAATAGTAGATCCGGCAGGTTCCGGTTCCGGTATTGTGGACGTAAACACGTATACGAATCAGCTCCGACGAAATAAATCATAAGTGCTAATAAAACTAGTGAAATTACCATCAAACTGCGAAATCATCTGAAGAAACCCACTATAACTCAAATTACGAAGAAATCTCAATAGAAAATAGTGCATAAAGTGAAATCAAGATCATTTCTTTTAAAGTTAACCTACAATAAAATTGCGCCCATCTGTCATAAAAACAATAGTGCCAATCTAATAACATTGATTGAATGAATGAAGGAACTTGTATTTTGACAGTTCTTGTCCTAGTGTTGCCAGTAAAAATATTATAAATTCTACTAAAATATGGATCAAAATATTATGGAGTTGCTGCTAACTAAACTAGACGAGAAGCTGAAACAACAAACTTTGACAATAACAACAAATGTCACCAATAACGTCATGCAAGCTCTAGATGAAAAAATGAAAATAGTCTTGGAAGAAAACAAAACCTTAAAAACAAAAATAACAAACCTTGAACAGAAAATAGAATCTATGGAAAAGGAAAAGAGAAAGAACAACCTAGTATTTTTCGGTTTAGAAGAGAAACAGAAAACAGAATGTGAATTAGTAGATTATTTGAAAGAAATAATAGTAGATATGGGCATTTACCTGGACAGTCAAGAGATAGCCAAAATTTATAGAATCGGGCAGCGCTCAGATAAAAATCGACCGGTAGTGGTCTCCTTCACAACAACATGGAAGAAACATCTTATTCAGAAGAACAAATCCAACCTGCCACAAGGCATCTATCTTAAAGAAGACTTTCCAAAAGAAGTTTTAGAAACCCGCAGAAAACTACAACCAATGCTGGAAGAAGAAAGAAAGAAGGGAAATTTAGCTTATCTGAAATACGATAAGTTAATAGTAAAAAACCCAAAAGATGCTAACCGAGAGAAAAGGAAAAGAGAAAAGGTAGAATCGCCAGAAACAATTTCAACATGCACCAGGAAGAAACAAATTACCGACAAACGTATTGATGAGCCATCTACAAGCAATACACAAGGAGTAGTAAAACCAAGCATATTCAATTATGTGGCACGAGGTAGAGCATCATCGGTGTCTGAGCCAAAAACTTCAAAAAACTAAAAACTTCTTCCCTTAACTGGAACCCGGACAAGACAAACCAAACAACACAACAAACTAAAATAAAAACCAACAACAACACCCCAACCCCTCTCCCAAGACGGCTGGTCACCGCGGGAGATGTAGACTACCACCCTCCAACGATTTCAAAGGCCTCATCACACAAACAGAATAAAACACATAACGCTACAAGGAACAAAAACAATGTCACAAATATCTGTACGCTAAATACAAGAACTCTGAGGACAGAGGAGAACCTACAAGAGCTGGAATTGGCCCTTAATTACCTAAAATGGGACATAGTAGGTATCAGCGAAATGAGAAGAGAAGGAGAAGGCATAGAAGAGAGAAATAAAGAATACATACTATACTATAAAGGTGAAACGGCAGGCCTATATGGAACTGGATTTCTAGTGAAAAGGAGACTTCTAGCGGAGATCGAAGAGTTCATAGGGATTTCAGAAAGAATATCAATGCTAAATGTAAGACTACCCACTGGAAACAAAAAGGAACAATGGTCAATCATCCAGGTATACGCACCAACAGAACCAGTAAAGAACGAGGACATGCACAAGATTGAATCATTCTACAGTAATCTACAATCCACCATAACGCAGGCACATTCCAATCTTATAGTTATGGGTGACTTTAATGGAAAAGTAGGTACATCCAAAACAGGAGAAGAGAAGATCATTGGAAGATTTGGTCATGGACATAGAAGTAAAAATGGTCAATCACTGGTAAACTTAGCGACTGAAAATAAACTGTCCGTTATGAACAGTTTTTTCAAAAAAAGAAATTCAAGGAAATGGACCTGGATCTCACCTTGTGGAAGATACACGAACGAAATAGACTATATAATGACAAATAAAAAAGATAGGATCAAGGATGTTACTGTAATAAATAACCTGAACTTCAATACAGACCATAGAATGGTTCGTGCAATATTGGAAGGAAACCCAGTAAAGAAAACAAGAAAAACCTATAGTAAGAGACCTGAATCATACATCACCAATAAAAATCTGGAAACCTTCACGATAAATTTCAAAAACGCACTGGAAAACGAGATGGATAAATCCAACAGTAAGAATATAGAAGAAATCTACAATAAATTCACAACTACCTTAAAAAACGAGATCGACAGAACCAAATCAATGCCAAAAGAAAAAAGGATATCTACACACACCCAAGATTTACTACAACAACGGAAAGAACTACTGAAGGATAAAAAATCTAATACAAAACAAATCACGGAAATAAGCAAGAAAATCAATGAAAATATAAAGAAGGATAACAAAGTAAGAAGAAACGATGTCATCAAATATCATATTGAAAAAACAGGAGGAATAAAGAAGGCTTATAAGAAGCTGTCAGACAAAACAGAATGGATGCCAAATCTAAAGAACAAACAGGGAATATGCACAGGGAACAGGAAGGCAATTCTCGACATTGCAACAGAGTTCTACAAAACACTTTACACAGGCATGGACGGCAACAACGAATACCAACCAAAAAACTTAAATTGTAATAAACGGGGATTATTATGCTGTACTGTTGATAAGAGTGCGTCAAGTGGTTGTTGAAATATTAAGAGGCAAACTGGCGAAAGGAAATCTGTTATTGCAAGACAATTCGCCCGCGCACACCGCGCATGTTGCATGGCTTGCCCCGGGTAAAACTGGATTTCAAGAAATTAATCACCCACCACACAGTTTAGTCCAAATCCCTAGCTATTTTGTCTAATTCCCAAATTGGAAAAAAGACCTCCAGGAACGAAGATTTTTGAGTGACAAAGAAATGAAAGCGGCGTTAAAGGCTCATTTCGAAGGCAAAGATTGCGAATTTTTTTTCAGTGGGTTAAAAGCTCTTTTACACAAATGTAAGAAGTCCGTTGTAGTAGAGGGAGATTAAATAGAAAAATATATTTTTTATACTTTTCTATCGGCGTTTTTAATACCCTAGGCTCAAAACTTTTCAGCCGCCCCTCGTAAGATGATTAAGGCTGAGTAAGAGTTGCACCACCATTTTACTTTGACTTTGACAAACGTCAAAAATCACCAGTTATTGTTATTGTTACGGTTAAAGTAAGCTGGTGCAACTCAGCCTAAATGTAAGATGAATTGTACAGCGCCCCTAGGAAAGTTTCAAGTACTAAAATTTAAAATTTTTATACATTTTTTTTACGCTAGTGAGCGCGTTTGATTTAAATTCACACTAGGCCCTCTGGCGTAAGGCGCCCAAATAAACTTTTTACGCTGAAATCGTACGCCGCGTATAGCGTTTAATAGGAGACCATAGTAATTAGTATCATTAAGAAACTATAAAACATTCCCATATATTATGTACTTACCTTGCGCTGATTACTTGATATTTCTGGTAAAAAAAGGCATAACACCACAAGGCCTAAGACTAGAGACAACCGCATTATGCAGTTGATATCTTATCACTGTTTTTAATTGGCGCGAAAAATTTCCAATTAAAAATGTTAATGCGTGAAAGCAGATAATTTTTGAACTGTGATCAAAAAAGTTTCTCAGTAAATTATTGATTGTGTCTTGCGGAAAATTCAAAATAATTCTGTTACATTCCTACATAAAAGATGATCCAATTTGAGGTTCCCATATTATTGGCAACGCTGTAATTTTGTTAGCTATTAGAAATGCCGCGTTTTCAACCGTCGATTGTTAGTTTTACAAAATCATTCAATCATTTATTATCATTAAAAATGATAATCAACTCTAAATTCTAATCTGACAATCATGAGGCGAGGCATTTACGTTACGGTGCAGATAAGTGTGCGTTGCAGTATGGAGTTTCATACAAAGAATAAGTACTGACCGCCTCGAGTTGATACGGTTACGATCACTTTCCGGGTTGATAAGTGTGCTACGTCCTTTATAGTTGATCTGGGTGAATATCCCAAACACGTTTTTTACGCGGCGGAGCTGAGAATCGATGGGAGAAATGTAACTAGAGCGATGATTTTTTTTCTGTATATAGTTTATACAGCGTTTTACACGATAGCAAAGTCTTCAGGACAATAGGTAGTTATTTAATGTACTAAAAACATTTTCAAAGACCTAAAATCTAATTGCGGTGGCGCGTCCTAACTCTATATCTACTCAT
>NW_021135282.1:0-1876 GCF_004193835.3 Ostrinia furnacalis
TATTTCGGTACGAAACAGGTTCTCATTCATCAAGCCATTCATAGATTCACAACTGCATTTAGTTAAACAGCCCATCAAAACAGCATATTTTGTAATAAAAGACGAGAAATTATTATCCCCTTTCCGCATATTCCGCCGACTGAACTTTTCCGTTCGAATATTGGCGCAATAACTGAAAGAGTAACCCAGAAATTGTTGTAAACTGCACACTGAGAAATGCCCTGTGAAATGCAATGACCCAATAAAGGCAACGCCTCTTCATACGGGGCGAAGGAATAAATTCGAGCCGTTACGTTCGACGTCTATGGACTCAATATTGTTTAAAATCTGAACCATTGTGCGGACGGCCGCGTCTCGCGCGCGGAGATAGGGCACAGCTGCTGCGGAACAGTTTAAGCATTGCTCTACGTTTGCTTATTATTTTATGGGACATTGAAAAACGACAATTTCAATTCTTTCACTGTGCTACTATTACCTACTAAGATACAAAAAAATGAACAAAACCAAGACGGCCAATAAGCACAATTATTTTGTCTTGTTTTGTTTCCCTACGTTTCGTTTTAATAGGATTAGAACCGTCACAATGTCTATTTCGGCTTCGGCTTGATACTACGTTTGGTACACCCTCTATTTAGTGTTTACCGTCCTCATTGGACTACAATATCGCTATTTCAAGTCGGAAACTCGAGGGGCACAATGGATACGAATATTACATTTGGTGAAATAAGTTTTTATGACGCGGCTCCGTCTTCGCTTGATGAAGTCCGCGCGCGCCGTCTGTTATGTTTGGGAGACCAGCCGCCAGTGGGGGTGCTAACAGTAGCCACATTAAGGACAAAAAGGGGACCAGTTTAACCCTCATAGAGCAATTAAAACTCTAAGCTGTATAGGCTTCATACTTTCATCCATCAGTTTTACGCGACCTTTACATTAAGGCTGAGTTGCGCCACCTTATTTCAACCGTAACAGTAACAATAACCGGTGTTTTTGTAAGGAGTTTGACACATTTTTGACGTTTGTCAAAGTTAAAGTAAGATGATGAAACTCAGCCTTTAGTAACAGAGTTTAGCAGAATATTTGTGTTCTTTAAAGGCTAACCGAGCATTGAGAATGTTACTAGGTATGCAAAATCACTTGAAACCTATGTTACAGTTAGGCTTTTACATTTACAAATACATTAGTTTTTATTTCATTCAAAAATACCCAGTAGTTATGATTTTATAGGCATTCAAAGTTCGCTTAAATATTGAGTCCCGCCGACGGTCACGTGACCCCGTGTGACGTACATTCACAGTGTCCGCTCACTAGAAAACGGATATAAACATACTTAAATACATTTTTTTTTGTTAATACAAACTTATTATACATAATTATTAACACCCAGACCCATCACAGAAATTAAAATTGAACCAAACTCAAATTTGATGCGATTGTGTCGTTTTATTGCGAATTACCTTCCAGCTCCATCATTAGACCCTGATTACTATATAGATGTAAAGAAAAATATAATTTTCTTTAACCATTTCAAGTTTCTTGCGGGCAAACATCTTTAAGCCAGACCGTGACATTTAAAAAATGAATTTGTAATCTATGGTAGGAAAAGTCTATGGCCATAACCTAAAAGCGTCTCGTACCTCTGAAAAAACAATATTTAATTTTATAGAATTGAAATACCAATTACCATTGGATATTCTAATTGTGGTTTTGGAACCGACATTGTAATTGATAACATTAAATGAAGGGACCCTTATCGATATAATTGCTGCCGGCTTACCAGATTTTATCACAGATAGAATTAACAAAGAAGAAATTGAACACACAAAACACTTGTTTAATGCACTGGGCAGATTGGAACATTTGGTTACAAGAAAAAAAA
>NW_021135283.1:0-8180 GCF_004193835.3 Ostrinia furnacalis
CTGGTTTTTTGCGTCGGTTGACTCATACGGTAGTTGTATCAACCGACGCGAAGCTTAACGAATGCTGTTGGTTGGCTATGTCATTGCATGGATTCCATTGACTGCTTATCTATACCTACTAATTCCATGGTGCTCGTTGTCAAATTCAAATTCTTTATTGCTCCAATGTTGGTATATAAAAGTTCGTTCGTCATTTTACGATGTATTCGTTTCATGTGAGCTGCGTCGTCAAATGTTTCACTGATCCTGTAATCGTTGAATGATAATCCGCCAAAGCTGTAGTTGGTCACGGGTTTTATTCCTAGTTTTTTCCATACTTCAAGTGGTTGTATGTCACTTCACGGCGTCTCCATTAAATTTTATTCCACGCTCTTGGTCCCTTTGCTCTGCTGAATGTGATACCACCTTGCTAGTATGAAGGCTGTGATATCACGTTGCCATTCTGAAAACTGTGATGCCACGTTGCCAGTCTGAAAGCTGTAATGCCACATTGATCAGTGTGTTGACTGTGAGTGATGCTATGCAGCTGTTCTGCTAAATGGATACCACGCTGCTACTGTGCTGCCAAGACTTCTACACTCCCAAGTAGATGCCACGAAGAAACCCACGAATTTAGTCGAGTTTGGCGCCATAGTTATGTGATCTGGAGCTGCCGAATGTAGTCCCATGCCACCAATTGATGAATCCCACGAAGTTTGTTGATAAAAATACCATGAAAATTTCCAAATTTCAGAATTAAATGTGATATTTTTTTTATTACGGCTATCCAGCTGCTAAGCCATTTTTTGTTTTTGCCTTCATTTATGTAATCATCTTCATGTCATTTTCTGATATTAAGAACTGTAATCTAGTTTTTTATCCACGTCATTCCTCTACCGCGACTACCGCATGAGACATTATTTGTTGAGACGTCAAGTGAGACTGCACAAATATGTCTGTCGTGCAGTGAGACGGCGAATATCTTCATTGTTGAGTGCAATCCTTTTCTCTCGTCGTACTGCTCGTCTCGAAATAACGATATACAAACAACTAGTCAAATATCAGAGTTGATCTAGCCATTGCTATTGAACATGAAATACTTACCATGTTATAAATAGTAGCAAATTACTATTATTATCAGAAAATTATAGCCTCATAACCTACAAAAAGCTTTTATGAAAGTCAAATGTTGCTCGCTATGGTGTCGTATTTAATAGGTTTTTGGTGCAATATAAAAAGGGCTTCCTAATAATAAATAATAATATCATCCTTGGCCATTTTACACTATGCTTCTAGTACCAAATTAAGCAAAGGTTGTACGCTTGTACTATGGGTACTAAACAACGGATATAAACATACTTAAATATTTTTTTTGTAAATACATACATAGTAACACCCAGACCCATCACAGAAATTAAAATTCATCATTTCAATTTCTGCCCGGCCGGGAATCGAACCCGGGACCTCTCGGCATAGTAGTCCGTTCCGAACCACTACACCAAACGGCCGACAAAATAATAAAATCTATAGTTTGATTTTCAATCTTTTGTATGATTTGTCAAAGAAAAGATTCTAGTAGTGTCACCATCTATCGCATCTACTTATTCAAAATTATATAGAAACCGACAATGCTGTTCATACATGATGCGGGCTGCGTTCACATCAACCTTTTTTTTTTCGCCAGGAAATGCATGAAATTGCATACCCACTGGCTCGGGGGGACCAGTGGGTTATGCGAGGCTCTCCCTGCCAGACGGGCAGGGCCAACTCACTTAAACCTGACGGTGTCCTCCCAAAGTCTTTGGGACGGAACTGTGAGTTATTGTCCGAGCTGGACGGCCTAGACATGCCTTCGCGGCTCCGCCCCAAAGCGTTCACTGGAACCTGACTGCTGCCTGTGGCAATCCCTTCAGGACAGATCTATCATGCTTTCCATTCGTAACTACCCTTCATGGAATCCTGTATTACTCAAGCATAGGAAGTCGTAGGACATCACAGATAGTCCTGCATAGAACTGACAGATATTTTAATGTAGATATTATAGCAGAGCCTCGAAAGAGCCAGAGGACACTAGTTCTAGCCTTTATAAGTTATCAGTCAAAATTTATTGAGCAGAAAGTATGGTTCTGAGCATGATGGTTTTGGAATTTAGTGACATAAATGTATAAACTAAAAACTTTCATCTATAGACCACTAGGATAATTTAGCGAGGCTGTTATCTAGTATGGAAGTACTATCCGGAGAATCTAAGCACAAGTAACTTTGTATCACAGCAAATTACAATATTGAGACTGTACTTACTATTTATCCATCACGAATGTAGCTATATCAGTATCGGAGGGAATGGAAGGGAACAAAAAAGAAGACTCTTGCCCTCTTTGAGAGTAATCACAAAAACACTCAACAGAGGGCGGTCTTCGCAATGAGGGCTCCTAGGAAGTGTGGTTCTAATAAATGGGGAAAAGAAAGACGTGCATGTATGCCGATCGTATTGAGTTCGTGTGTAGTCAACAGCGCCCGATCCACTAAGGCGGGAGCCCCACAGTCCAGACTACTGGAGCCCGGGCTGGCCTGTGAGACCACAGACAGGACTGCGGCCGCTAGGGCCGTAGGGCTCCACGTGGACCAGAGCGCCTGCTCGAGGCGCGGCGGGGCAGTGCTCCCGCGCCGCATGAGTCGATGGACGGACGCACGCAGGAGGCTCGAGAGCTTTCCACTCCGCGCGGCGCCGCGGCCATTTGTACCTAGTCCGCCGGTGGGTAGACCGTGCAGTGTTACTGAGTGTGAATATGTGTGTAAGAAAGTGAGGAGTGTACTGTTTCTTCTGTAGAGAGTAGATCATAGGAGGAATGTGGGTGGGACAAAAGATAATAAGATTCTAAGAAGAATAATGACTTCAACCTTTTCTAACTCCACGTGAATAATGTAATGTATTGGAATTTGCTGTAATATGCCACTATGACTATCATACATAGAATACCATGTTGTGATCACCTGTAAGTGAAGTCTAGTGACGAAAAAAACAGTTATTACAGTGTGCTCAAGCAAGACTAACAACGCCTGTGCAGATTTTGCATGACCTGTATGCATTTGAAGTAAAATCATTTGTAATCGTTCCTTCAGGCGTTGAAACCCTATTCACTAAGTATTTGTTTTGTAATTCATGAAATGTTATAATATCTAGCAGTCTGAAGGCAAGAGGGAAGCATACTTTAAGCCTAAATAACTTTTCTAGAAGGAACAGAGGTGACGTGATCGCATCTGCATCATTTTTGTTTGGGAGATGGTTGATCAAGAGCTACACAGTAGCTTCAGAATCAGAATAATATGTTCACAAATTAGAATGTAATACCTACCATACTTATGGTCTATGGGCTGGTCAAATCTGCCGTGGAATCGATGGCTTTGGGGTATGCTGCGACGACGTTGGTATGCAAGCTGGCTGGCAGTTGATTGGGGAAGTATACTGATTTCAGTGGAGTGATGATGATGACGATTATATTGGCTTTAAAAGCAAATGTAAGTAGAGTAATGAAGAAAGCTATTATCTATACCAGTGGTTTTCAACCTTTTTCATGACAGACCCCCAGGGGGTCGCGACCCACAGGTTGAAAAACACTGATCTATACTAATATTATAAAGCTGAAGAGTTTGTTTGTTTACTTGAACGCGCTAATCTCAGGAACTACCGAACCGATCCGATTTGAAAAAATATTTCAGTGTTAGAAAGCCCATTTATTGAGGAAGGCTATAGGGCCTATAGTATAGGCTAACCATCACGCTTCGAGTAATAGGTGCAGAGCAAAAATGATTTTCACGCGTCGCGGGCACTGCTAGTTGGACTCTAAAATGGTATAGGTACTACATGTTGCTTAATCTAACTTATAAGAAATGAAAATAATTATAGGTAGATTGATTCTAAATCATACATGAGTTCACTAAACACTTGGCGATATAATAAAGGGTAATAGAAATAAAACTGATCTTCATAGGATGAGTTTAACATCCATCTGCATTACTTTCTAATAGTTATTGTTATGTACACTTCTACAGAATAGCTAACCTAAATACAAACTAGAACTAAATAGTTGTAGTGTTGATGCTTCAGTGAGATCTCTAAATGAATGCAAATTGATAAAATATGAATAAGGAAAAATATGTAGATACTAAACTTTTGGATATATCAGATTAAATGTAGACTGGCAGCGTCATTGCTATGCGCTTTTTCCAGGAGTATAGTTTATTTCAAAGAGTATACCAGTCAATAAGAGGGTTTACCTTAATTTAAGTTTTATACCTAACCTTTCACTCCACCAAAGACGTGGTTTTCTAATTCCTGTACGCATGTTTGTCGCGCAGGCAGAAAACACCATCGCGAATGCAAATTACATTCGACATTCATAAAAGCTTCTCATTTGGGTAAAGTCATAATAAATAGATACACATTAATAAATTATTATATTATATTATGTATAATGTTATATTTATTAATAAATAAATAAAATCATTGGCATCAAATGTGAGAATATAGCTGGGGCATGACCTGAATATAATACCTGAAATTAATAACAAATTTTGAGTTAAAATATTCATAAATACATAGGAATAACACGCGGGAATGTTCGTAGGAGAGGGATTTGAGGATACATTACATAATAAACAACATAAGGCATGGAAATTGTGGGAGAGTAAAAGGACAAGTGTTGGAAGGAATGATATGAATGGCTACAAATTTTATAAATGAAAATATATTATTTAAATAATTCATTATACATTAAACGTATCCATATTGTATGAAACACACATAATGATGTTATTTGTCACCTTCTATAATATTTATGAGTAAAATATGTAATTTTGCTTATTCAGTTGATATTGGTTGCATAATAATGAGCACTATGTAGTAAGGTAAGTATATAAATGCCACTTACCAAATCAATGGCTAGTGCAGGCAGGACACTGCGATTGGGCGCGACTTGCAGGGCCGACTGCAAACAAAAACACGGTTATTTATTTATTCATTGAGGATTCATACAGAGATAGTTACTACATACATAAATACATACTAAAAGTCTAAATTTAGAGGATTCCATATTAACTTGCATTGAGTGAAAGTTGAAGCTGAATTCCTTCCTCAATTTAATCATTACTTAAGTGTAAGTATTTAAATGAAAATATCCTTTCTGGTCCTTCATGGGGCAGCCTTTGAGTCTGGAGTGGAGGCCGCGTACCGAAAAACGCAGCGTGGGANGGGTTAAAGGTACATTCACCTTCTCCCAAGTAGTCTCAAGTAGGCTATTCGGTGCATAAAGTCATGAGTGGCAATTTATTTAATTGCACCATTTCTGAATAATGCTAATATTTTACTTACTTGCCAAGTGGTGGTAATCAAGAAGTACTAATCTAATTGGAACTTTACACAGAGATGGTGAAGTGTACCAATAGAAATTGTTGGAATGAAAAAGATCCGATGAATTCGTCAGAACTTACTTTTCAGAGGACTGGCGTCTGACTAATTAACTAGGTAATTATGTAGGTACCTTTTCAAATCCTGCCATGGCGACGCGACGCCGAGAACATTTTCAAACTGGCGAACCAACGAAGCCGAGCTTGAAGAACTCACTGAAGTGTTGACCCCACGCCACGGGCCCTGTAATCACAAAAAAGATTGGATTATTTACTTTATCAGAATAACTTTGTTTAGGTTTCACAAACTTTACTACTACGTTAGTCAGCTAAACTTGAAAATGAATTAGAATAGCGCCGGCATGGTGCGCCGGCAATATGGCCGCCATCCAATAGAAATTGGAAATTATAGCTTTTAACTTATTAAAATTACTTCAGCTTTTAGAGAAACTAGTAAGTATTTAATATCATTAATCTGTGTATTAAAATAAATCAAATAAACAAGAAACTTACGAGATTTATAAGCACATTTCATAGGCAGTCCTCGGGTCAGAACGGGCTCCAAATTAGTAGTTATTATTTACACATGTTTTGATCAAATGTAATGCAAACTAAACTTCTGATGAGTTTTTAACACAGTTTGATTGCAAATTATCAATATTAAAAGCCCTACAAACAAATTCACAGAAGACGCCACCGGCCGACCATATAAAGATCAAAGAAAATAAACATGGCCGTCAAAAAAATCAAGAAAGATCGGAAACGGAAGTAAGAGAAATAGTGACGTGAGCGTGACCCTCGCGGGGAAAAGTTTATAAAGATCGATATAGGTGTACCAGAATCTCATGGCAAATAGGGAAAATAAACTTTGTTGAGAGCAATACTGGGGAAATTGGATTAAACGATCTTGATACTGTTTAATTTTTTACTTTTATGACTTTAATAATTAATGAACATGAAGTACGAATATACATTTTAGGTATGTGTATGAAAAATGTTGTTATACATCGGGTTTTTAATATAAGAAAAGGTCTTGAAAAATAAGTAAATCATATATTACTTTATGTAACTAATTTTATTATGTATCATAGGTACTTATAACTTATCACTTCATTCAGAACTAGAAAACGATTCTAAAAACTCCACTTGCATTTCTTGTTCTTCAATAGATTTTTGAAATCCTTACCAATAATATAGAAATGGCCTTACCAAGAAATTACCTACGTATTTTAGCGTGGAACTCAAACATAGGCTGTGCCGTTCTTTTTGTATATGGCCAGGTCTGGGATATTTTAAAAAAAGGTTACAAAATTTTACTAAGAAACAATCTTGAGTGACCCTAGATAAAAAATTAAAAACTACTAGATTAAAAAAAATTAATCTGTCAACAGCAGGGAACGGACCAGAGCCCCGATTACGGTAATTTTTAACGTCAACAATCCAGACACGCTTCTCGATTCTGCGATACGATTGGTCGTTCAACAGCGTACGTCAGCTGTTTTGACCAATCGTATCGCAGAATCAGAAACGCGTCTGGATTGTAGACGTTATAAAAGTTACCGTAATCGGGGCTCAGGGGTGATTTACTGTTTGTACTCAGAATGACTGTCGTGACTATACCGATCAAAATGGCGCGAATATTTGTTATGCGCAACTTTAGGGCCCTGTAACTTCTTTATTTGTAGAGATATTGTCATGATTCTTTCACAATTATTATTAGTTTTACTTATATTTTCAACTTTTATTAAAAGAAAATAATTGAAACTTCTCCATTATTCAATCTTGCTTGATGAAATATTTTTCTTTACATGGTCTAACATAACATTTTCACCATTCTTCTGCACCAATTTGTGAGATACACCTGAAAATCCCGATTCTTACTTAATAGCAGCTATTAAGTAAGAATAATAAAAAAAACACAACCCTCCTTCTGAGGCAGTTGGGTAGTAAACTAAATGTATCAAAACATTTCAGTCCAACTTACTGTCAACTCGACGACGTGCTTTAAAATCAACGATTGACTTTGAATTATGCCTTATTTCACAATTCACATTGAAAACAATATGACTCTCTTGAGTTTTTTCGATTTTTTCACAAAAATAACAATTAGTCAAGAAGAGATTACAAAATTTTTGCAGCGGCTGACAGATTTCATAATTTACTTTGACAGGTGACAATTAAACCATAGATAATTGCCATATGAAAAACACACTTTTCCAATATTTTTGTTTGCCATGAGATTCTGGTAGACCTATAGTCGATATTGCACTCTTGGTGTTACGTGGTGTTTGTTACTCTCCGCTATCAATGAAGTATTAAAGGTCTTGATCTTTATAAACATTAGGTACAACAACAATAAAATTGTATATCAATCAGTTGTATGCTTTCAGTTGAAACATTATACAGAACTCACTTATTTTATTAGAAAGAAATAATAATGAAAATAACAAATAATCCTACTATCCTACTTATAATATTGTAAATGCGAAAGTTTGGATGTCTGGATGTCTGGATATTTGTTACTCTTTCACGCAAAAACTACTAAACGGATTTTGATGAAACTTTACAGTATTATTGTTTATAGCTGAGAATAACAGATAGGCTATAAAAATTTATGACGATCTGCGACAAACGAAATTTCATGCGGGTGAAGCCGCGGGCTAAAACTAGTAATAAATAAATTATGAATTAGATTATTTTTCTTTCTTTCTATTAATCGATGTTGCCTACATCACTATGAGCAAAGAATGTGGTGGGCAATGTGGGCATTTTTGAAAACGGATACGGAATGGGCG
>NW_021135285.1:0-3336 GCF_004193835.3 Ostrinia furnacalis
CTCTAATCCATATCTGTGGGTCATATGCTATGTACTCACGCCCAAAAAGTTTGACATTTCTCCACGGTTTTTTTTAATGAACTATATTGAAAAATTTAAGAAATATCAATATTCACCACTTAAACCCATAGATATCCACAAAATGACAAGTAAACTGTGCCAAAGCTATTTTGTTCTGTTGTTGAATGTTGTTTTACTTACAACAAAATAGCTTAGGAACAACTTTCTTGTCATTTTGTGGATATCTATGGGTTTATAGATGACCCACGCTGAACTGTCCCGCCAAACTCAGTGACAGGGGGGCGCTACCATCGTTCAACTATATGGTTTCCAACATGGCAAAAATCTGAACCAGCGATCCGGTATTGACGGTGGCGCCCCACTGTCAATGTCATCGACAGGACAGTCCAGTATTTTGGAACTATAATTAATATTTCTTAAATTTTTCAATAAAACTCATTTTAAAAAAACCGTAGAGAAAATATGTCAAAATTTTTGGGCGTGAGTACATAGCATATAGATGACCCACGCTGAACTGTCCCACCAAACTCAATGACAGGGGGGCGCTACCATCGTTCAACTATATGGTTTCCAACATGGCAAAAATCTGAACCAGCGATCCGGTATAGACGGTGGCGCCCCACTGTCAATGTCATCGACAGGACAGTCCAGTATTTTGGAACTATATGACCGTACCACTTCACTGTTTCCGTTTCAGTGGCGTAGCGTGGCTTTTCGCCGCCCGGGGCCGTCCGGAAATCCGCCGCCCTTTATTTTAATTATAAATATATTTTTTATAATTATTGAATATTATATTGAATGGACTTCAGGTACACTATTCACCTTTTTGGTTATTTGATAAATTTCTCCAAAAAATGCCCCTATAACAGGTAGTTTTTATTACTTTGTATTACTCTCTATCGTATTACCTTTGTAAAACCAAAAATTGCATACCTATCTCTATCCCTACCACAACATTTGCTATGATCGTTTGAACAAAGGCCTGCCACAACATTATTCTCCGCTACAGGTAGGGACAATTTTAATTTGAACTAAAATGCTTATTTTACTTCGAAATCTTTTGTTTTTATTTAAAATATAACTTATGTCTTTATCAAAATTACAAATCTAGAGCCATTTTCAGTTTCGTTGTTAACGAAGCGTTGAATGGCGCGCCCGGAGAGGCTTAGTTCAAACGATCATTGCAAACGTTGTGATAGGGATAGAGACATGTGATTTTTGGTTTTACAAAAGGTAATACGATAGAGAATAATACAAAGTAATAAAAACCACCTGTTATAGGGGCATTTTTTGTAGAAATTGATCAACTAATAAAAAAAAAACACGAATTCAAAAGCAGATTTTTTTCAAAAAGTATCATTTTTTATTATTTGTTGGAATTTTCTGAGTAGTTATTTTATGTATTTTTTTTAGTATCGCCTGTTATTTAGCATTATTACTGTTTTTATTTTATCAGGATATATCTCTTAGTTTAAAAGTTATTACGATTTCTTTACAATAAGTAGGTAACTGGAAGAAAAAAAATTCTATAAAAAATTAAAAAAATGTCGCAAAAAAATTTTGACCTCTTTTGTCGATAAAAATAGGTCTAGTTTCACCTATTTTCATATGTACACTTTAACGTGACTCACACTGTATACAGGGTGACTGGAACTGAACCCGCCATAGCTAATACGCGTATAGAGGAGGTCATTTGCTAATTATTGAACCTTACTTTCTATGGCTAAAGTTTTATACTTTAGGAGATATGTAAATTTTTATACTTTTTTCAGATTTTTCCGAAATTTGACCTAAAAACTGCTTCAATTTTTTTTCTCGCGAGATTTCAATAGTTTTTTTTATTTGATATTAATATCGAATATGTCTTTATTCAAATAAAATAAATTTCCAGTTAATGATTGGATAATTTTCGTATTATTACTCCATTTTCTTCCATAAACTTTGAATTTTTAATAAATTTCAATATCTAATTACTACGTGTGATATATCATTGGAAAGGAGAGAAGGTAGAGATAGTTTTAAGATCATTGGAAATCCATTATCACCATTAGTTTTTTTTAAATCGAATTCGAACTTGAATTTTTTATCGTGGTTTGTACTTTTGTTGAACTTTGGAGGCTCGTAACTAGTTATTGAATCATTATCTAGATCTGAAATTTATTTTATTTGACTAAGGGTTTATTCGATATTAGTATCAAATAAAAAAATCGGTTAAAATCATGCGAGAAAAATAAATTAAGCAGTTTTTAGGTCAAATTTCGGAAAAATCTGAAAAAAGTATAAAATTGACATATCTCCTAAACTATAAAACTTTAGCCATAGAAAGTAAGGTTCAATAATTAGCAAATGACCTCCTCTATACGCGTATTAGCTATGGCGGGTTGAGTTCCAGTCACCCTGTATAGTGCTCATTGAACTTAGAAGGAATAACATAATATGTGCTTAATATTATTAAGGGTTGTACCCTAGCTAACCAGCGCCACCATATTTTTTCTTGATTACTTTTGTTATAGACCGAAATTAAAAAATGGTTTGAAAAATGTATAATATGTATCGAAGCTATTTTTTAAAATAATTTGTTTGAATTCATTACATATTTACAGCAAGTTACAGATTTAATTACTGCTAAAAGTTACCATTTTAGCTAATTTTGAATTTCGAACTTAACGGTTTAAAAGTAGCTTAGATATGGCTTTAACTATTTACAAACCACTTTTTTATTTCGGTTTGTAACAAGAGAAATCACGAAAGATTATCTGTTGCGCAAGTTTTCAACCGACTTCAAAAAAGGAGGAGGTTCTCAATTCGACCCGTATGTTTTTTTTTTTCTATGTTTGTTACGCGATAACTCCGCCAATTATGAACCGATTTGAACAAATCTTTTTTCGGCGTATAGGTAATACTTCAAGGGTGGTCCCATTTAAATTTAATAATAAAAAAACAACCCCCAAGGGTGGAAAATTGGGGATGAACTTTTTTATACGCAATATCTCCGCCGATTCTAAACCAATTTGAACGATTATTTTTTTGTTGAATAGGTATTATCAAAAGGGTGGTTTCATGCGAATTTGAAGAAAATATTTCACCCCCAAGGGTGGAAAATTGGGGATGAACTTTTTTATACGCAATATCTCCGCCGATTATGAACCAATTTTTTTTGGTCTCACTGTACTGCCTACCTTCAGTGGTAACATCAAGGTAATAATTAGTTAACTAAAAAGCAAGAAATAAGTAAAATTTTATATAAAAAAAATTAAAACGACTTCAAAAAACCTACACTAAAACGTAGAAAAATAATTACCTACTAATTACCTA
>NW_021135286.1:0-133946 GCF_004193835.3 Ostrinia furnacalis
GACGACACATTCCAATGAAGGTTTTCCCGTTTGGACAGTGGTTCGCAGCATTTGGACTTCGCGTCTACGTATTATCATCTGGCGGATTTTTCATACGCGATAACCCTCATTCCTTAAAAGCTTATTCTTACAAACCAGTCCCGTTGACCCTCGTGCTAGCTAAATATGTCTGTGTTACGAGTGTGTCATCCATAAGTTCTTCTGCCATTATCGCTATTATGTAGTAAGAATAAGCGCGTAGGCGCGGGCGGCGCGGCGGCGGCATCGCTGCTGGCGCCGGCGGCGTTAGCGCTGCTGCGGGCGCGCAACCGCGGTAAGGGACCGCGCAGCGACAAGCAGGCGCTGCTCGAATCTTAGTACTATACGGCGACACATTCGAATTCTTTAGAGCCCTGTTTTTTTGTACCGCACAAATTCACCAACTTCACCACTATAGTTCAACGGCAGCGTGATCTGAAACAGCGTCGGATCTCATGTCGGCCAGTCCGACATCTTCACCGTCAGCATTCGGCTATGTCGCTTTGTAGTAGACAAGCAGGCGCTGCTCGAATCGTAACACTACACGACACATTCTAATTTCCTGGCCTGTTTTCAAAAGAATATTAGTAATTTGTATTTCACGAAGTTCGATCATCATCCATAAGTCCTTCTTCGGCCCTTATCGCTATTATGTAGTAAGAATTAACGCGGGCGGCGCGGCGGCCGCGGCGGCGGCGGCACTGCTGGCGCTGGCGGCGCTGGCGCTGCTGCGAGCGCGCAACCGCGGTAAAGGCCCGCGCAGCGACAAGCAGGCGCTGCTCGAATCTTAGTACTGCACTATGTATGCGATGACACATTCCAATTCTTTAGAGCAGCGGTTCCCAAACTCATTTTGTCTACTGCCCACTTTGAGAATAAATTCTTTTTAGCGCCCCCATTTGTAGTCGAGTGTCGAGTGCTCAGTCGGTGTCTAAGAGTCCTCCTAGTAAATGACGCCCCCCAAGCCTCTACACAACGTCCCGAGTTCACCGCAATAGTTCAGAAACAACCTGATCTGAAACAACGTTTCTCGGATCTCATATCGGCTACTCCTGACGCCCTGGCGGCGCTGGCGCTGCTGCGAGCGCGCAACCGCGGTAAGGGCAGGTGCAGCGACAAGCAGGCGCTGCTAGAATCTTAGTACTATACGGCGACACATTCGAATTCTTTAGAAGCCTTTTATAATTTTATTTCTAATTTTTATAGTACAAATTCACCGACCCTCACCGTCCGGCTATGTCGCTAAGAATAAGCGCGCAACCGCGGCAAGCCGCGCAGCTACAAGCAGGCGCTTCTTATTACCGCATTCATCTTAGTACCGCACTATCTATGCGATGACACATTCGAATTCTTTAGAGGCATGTGTTTAAAAGAATATTAGTAATTTGTATTTCACCAAGTTCATCATCCACAAGTTCTTCTTCGACCCTTATCGCTATTATAAGCGCGTGGGCGTAGCGCTGCGACAAGCAGGCGCTGCTAACACTGCACTATCTAAGGATGACACATTCGCCTAAACTTAAAGCCTGTTTTTTTTTTTCAATATTAGTAATTTAGTATTGCACAAATTACTAGTCCCGTTAACCTTCGTACAAATATAATTTGCTCTGCCACCACTGCGGGACAAACCAATATCGGTTTAAAAAATATAATATTTTTTTATTAATTAGTAATGTAATTTAAGGCGAGATAGCCTTGCCATTTTTGGTTCTAACCCATATCTTTTTGGGGACAACGAGAATAAACCCAACTACCGGCTATTGTGCTACCCAAACTTTATAATCATTGATCTGAAATGACATCGAATTTCATTTGTTTAAAATAGGTACAAAGTTAGTAAGATTACTTTAGTGTACAATAATAACATATTGCTACTTTAATTTTGACATTATGGTCGAGTCAAATAGGTTATTCCGATCATTGACACCGACTGTACAATTAACATTTTATTTTAATTTACTTTGTAGTGGTTTGTTTATTTTATTTATTTAGGACAACCAACAAGACAGACACAAGTGAATGTGACAAGCAGAGAGGTTTACATCCCAACTAATATTATAAATGCGAAAGTAACTCTGTCTGTCTGTCTGTCTGTCTGTTACGCTTTCCCGCTTAAACCTCGCAACCGATTTTGATGATATTTGGCATAGAGATAGTTTGAGTCCCGGGAAAGAACATAGGATAGTTTTTATCCCGGTTTTTGAAACAGGGACGCGCGCGATAAAGTTTTTCTGTGACAGACAAAATTCCACGCGGGCGAAGCCGCGGGCGGAAAGCTAGTACCTACTTACATATTTTTTCTTAGGACTAGATGTTATCTAAATAATATTTGTATTTTTACTAAGCTAAATATGCTTGTGTCACCACGAGTGGTCTCACCACAATAGTCGAGCGTCAGCGGAGTTCGAACCCGCGTTCCTCGGATGACGAGTCGGCCAGTCCGACCCTTTCACCGGTTTAGGCTAAATATTTACTATTTTATGTTTAACTAGCGGCCGCCCGCGACTTCGTACGCGTGGATCCCGTTTTACCCTCTTCATCTATCTTACGCGGTTTAGATTTTTTCATACAAATGTTTTTCCCGCTAACTCCCGTTCCCGTGCGAATTTTGCAATATCCTGTTGTAACTAAGCTTTAAGTTTACTAAGGTACCTGCATGCCAAATTTCAAGCGTCTAACTTGAGCGGTTTAGATTTTTCATACAAAAGGATTTTCCCGCTAATTCCCGTGAGAATTCCTAAGTATACTATAACCTGCCCAGGAGTATGAAGAATAATTTGTGCCAAGTTTCGTTAAAATCCGTTGAGTAGCTTTTGTTTCTATAAGGAACATACAGACAGACAGACAGACAAACATTTTACTGATTGCATTTTTAGCATCAGTATCGATCACTAATCACCCCCTGATAGTTATTTTGAAAATATATTTCATGTACAGAATTGACCTCTCTACAGATTTATTATAAGTACAGATTTGCTCGTATATTTTATCATCACATCACATTATCATTAAGGTCGAACGAATGAGATTAAATTCTATTCATCTTATCATAATAATTATTTTTAATGTCACATTGTTTTTTGGAATCTACAATAAGTATCTCATCTGGGTTTCTACTTAATGCTGTTTCCCTATATCTGTCTCTATCGCCCATGCATTTCGCTTTATGTAATAGACAGGGATAGATTGTAGAGAGAAACTCCGTTAAGTAGCCCCGAAAATCTCATGCCGCAATATTTTTGTTTGCAATATTATTTTTACAATTATATTTTAAGTTGGTTTTAGTAAATAATGAGGACTATGAATTTTATTATAGCATATCTAATATTTATTATTACTTGTGTAATGTAATGCATTTATTAATTTATATAATATGATAAATCAAAATTAGTGAAAGAACCGAAAATATGCACAATACAAGAAAATTAATATATTCCTATTTACTTCACTCTCCATTCCAAAATAATCTCTACTTTGGATCTGAAATACTTTGTGATTACTTTCCATGCAATTTTCGCATTGCAATACAAAATCGAAAATTTTCCTACTTTTTTTATTTATGAAGGTAAATTAAGTTAATTTATATGCTTTTTAGGTAAAAATGAAACACAGCCATTGTAAATTAATGTAATGTATCCTTATCTACTGACATCTCAAATACTTTTCATATTTTTGGTTGGTTATTATTTGTCATGTGCGCAGTAAGCTTAATTTAAAAATGTCATGATGCATATGCACTGAGCAAATTTTATCTTATCGTCAGACAGAATGCCTATGTAGCACAATATCTAAGAGTAGATTTAAAAGGATCTCTCAGATTAGCGTTTTTAATACACGAATTCCATAACGTGTCTTGTAAGACGCAAAACACTTAACTAAACAAATTAATCTACTTAAAGCACTGACAAAAACAAAAACGCCACTCTGATAGATCCCAAGTCTTGAATTATTATTTTGCCCGTAAATCTTATTTTATGTGATCCATTATTTATTTTTGTTGTGCTTTACTGTGATTAAGTACTTAGACTTAGTGATGCGAGTTAAGAATATATTTTATACAAATATATTTATTGGAGCAGCTTCTTGTCTTTTTATTTTGTTGCACCCGCATGCACCCCATTCGGTAAGATTTGGCACCTTCCAATTTATAGCACATTTAAATTGAGTAGCAAGTAGCTATTTATGCATGTCGAATGGTTATTTAGCTTGTGTTCTATAGGTAGACTTTCAAAAGTCTAATTACTTCATGAAGTGCTAATTTGTAATCAAATTCTGTTCAGAATTTTGATCATAAAAGTATTTTATCAATTTTCAATTACAATCAAGTTATTAGCCTTCGTGCAGCTTCGCCTATATTCTGATATTTGGCCAGCCTGGGGAGTGTGGGCCCAAATCCATTGTTTTCTTCATCTTGCTCCTGCAGTGGAGACTGAGTGACTTGACGATAATGATATGATGAAGTTCTTTGCTTATTTACAAACCGTCATCGTACATCCCGACTCCCGTCCCGTACCTACCGTAAGCTATCAATGTGAAAACTCGCGTTATTAAATTATACTCGCACTAAGCTCTCACAAGTGTAATTGCTCACAAAATTTCATCAGGCTCTCAATTCCGGGCGCTATTCCGAAACGAAACGTTGCTTCGGGTCTACTATCTGTCACCGTCACTCATACCGGCATCTCGCATTGCGTGAGAGGGATGGCAAAATTTGAAACATCGGATGTTTTTCGGAGTAAAGCTCATAGCAGACTTATCAACTCGTAAAGGGATCAACACCGTATCGCCTTTCGCGCGCTGTCGGTTCGGTGCAAAGTGTGCGTTGTAGTATGGAGCTTCGTACAAAGAATACTGACCGCCTCGAGTTGATACGGTTACGATCCCTTTCCGGGTTGATAAAGTGCGACGTCCTTTACACCGCAGTATCTTGTACCGTAGGTCGCAAAAGCATGCCGCGACGGCGCTGGGAGTACGGTCGTGGGGAGTTCAAGCTGCGCCGCTTGCTGGAGCGCCGGCGCTTCACGCGCGTGCACTCCGACGACTCCGACGACGAGCCCGCGCCCATGCTGCCTCACCAGCGGCCCGCGCCACACACCCCGCCCGCCACCGCGTGATCGCGCTACTAGCGTGAACTTTGCAGCCACTACAGTATAGGCGTCAACTAGTCAACTACTGCTCAAGACTTGACTGGCGACAGCGTGATAGCGCTAACTAGCGCTCTTAAACACTACAGACAGCCACAACAGTCCCTAAAATACTGCCCAAAACCTGCGTCATTGCGCTATTGTCGCTCAATCGCAGCAGACACTGCCCGCCACCGCGTGATCGTGCTACTAGCGTGAACTTTGCAGCCACTTCAGTATGATACAGGCGTCAACTAGTCAACTACTGCTCAAGACGTGACGTGACAGCATGATCGCGCTATTAGCGCGAACTTTGCAGCCACTACAGTTTCTGATACAGACATCAACTTCTGATGCGACTGGCAACTGCTTCGTTGCATTGTTGAGCTCAATCGCAGCAGACACTGCCCCCGACCGCGTGATCGCGCTACTAGCACGAACTTTGCAGCCACTACTGAATGATACAGGCGTCAACTAGTCAACTTTTGCCCAAAGACGCGATTGGTGACCAAGCTCCGCGTGATCGCGCTACTAGCATGAACTCACTTTGCATCCACTACAGTTCCTGATACAGACATCAACTTCTGACGCGACTGGAGACTGCGACGTTGCGTTAGCAGTAGGCACAGCCTCCGACCGCGTGATCTAGCGCTAAACACTGCAGCCAGTACAGTACAGTTAAAATACAGGCCTCAAGTACTTATTACCCAAGCAAGATCCCACTGGCGACTGCGTGATTGCGCAACACCGCCCGCGAACGCAAGACCGCGCTACTAGCGCTAAAACACCACATATATATACTGTGACATTACTACAGATCCTCAAGTACTCCCAAGACCCTACAGCCACAGGCGACTGCGTCATTGCGCGCTATTAATTCTCAATCGCAGTAGACACTGCGCCGACGACCAAGTGATCGTGTTACTAGCGATTTACAGTTTGAAAACAATGCAGGCATTAACAGATACAAGCCTCATTGCAGAAGACACTACCCGTGACAATGAAGATGATATTATGTACGAGCGCCTAATGTAAGCAACATTAATCACATCCATCAGATGCAAACTTTTAGTAGTAAAACGTTTTTTTGTAACTACTTGTCACAAAAAAAGGTAATTTTCTAGTCACAAAAGATTGAAACAAAATGTAACATTTATGAAAACTGAGACAGTTATAAGATAAAGCATTTGCTAATGCTTCGTGTGTGGTGATCAGCTAAGCTTCGACGCATTTTGTGATTTGGACATTGCTATAAATAATTTCATGACATTTGCATTTTGAAACAACCACTGAAAGTAGTTAGCTACTAACAATCACAACACTTGATGAACAAGGCATTATTTACATAGGTACCTGTGTAAATATAGTTACTAAGCTATCCTAATAAATCTAGGTCTGAAATATTTTTGTAAATTTGTTTTTGTTGGACGATTTATGTATGTATTTATATGAAATGTAGTTAGGTAGTTAGTGATCTGTATTGTTATATTATTTTGTTGTTAATTGTATACATACTTTGTTATTTCTTTATTTACTTACATGATGAGGTATTCTAAATACAAACACGGTCTTTAATGAAAACGATTGTAGATATATTTTAAAATAATAACATACGAGTATTGTATTATAACATAACAAAAATCTCTCATGTTCTTCTCGCAATCATTATGTGGTTTCTGGGAGATATCTTAGGATCGAACACAGGCCGAATTTCGCACGATAGACCTGTAAACAACGTAATAATACTTTAATATTCGATATAAAGAACGCACATTCTTAACTAATTGCACATGTCATTGTAAGTATAAAGAACCTAAAATTGTTAAAAATTCCCATAATAATTTAACTACCCAGTAATTCATCCGGTATTTACGTAAGAAGAGCCTTTTAGACTTTCATCATCATCATCAACAGCCCTTTACAGTCCACTGCTGGACTATGAGCCTCCTCCACTATAGTGGAGGGTTTTGCCATAATCTCCACGCTAGGCAGGCGGGTTGGAGATTGCAGTTTAAAAGATTGATGTTTTTCAGAGAGCGCTGCTGCCCATTCTTTTAGACTTTATCAGTTAATAATGTTTCAACTCAATTCATAAAAATTATGACATGATAAGTATTATTTATTTTAAAAATAACAGTGCCAAATAAATGTCTAGTCAAGTTAAGAATAATTTGGAGGAAATCAATCAAGAGAAATATTATTTTAATGATTTCGATTGATTTCCTTCATAGGGTGTGTATAGATAGAAGTGTGGCCTAGGAAGATGTCATGTTCATGTTAAATATCAATCAATGTTTGTCTTATTGTCTGTAAAAATGTATAGTACATTATTGAATGTGTATAGATGTGTTTATTTTTGTCCTTTATTAAATGTTTCTCCAATGAGCTCAGCATTTTTATAAACCTTAAAAAACTATGGACACTAAGTCCTAAAGGCAAGGCAAGGAGTTGCAAACACCAGTCAATTGACATGCTTTTTATGAGCTTTTCAAAATGTGACTCCTATACAGGGTGTTAGGTAAATGGGTATATGAGCCGACACTAGCCCATGTTAACATGGGCATATAAATGGTATGGTGAAGTCAGATATTTGATATCATCATATCAATTTTTTAATTTTCATAAAAAATAAATTTTATAAAATCCGATTTGTATGAAAAATAAAATAATTAAAATGAAGATATCAATTTTCTGACTTCACCATACCATTTATATTACTATGTTAACATGGGCTAGTGTCGGCTCATATACCCATTTACCTAACACCCTGTAGATATTGTAACTGATCACTTTACTCCAAATTAAAAATCAATTGGGGTTTTTGGTCTTGCCCAAATACAGCTTAAACAATAGAAGATTGGATAAATACCTTGTTCCAAAACGTACAGCATCCGGTCCAACAAGATGACAGTTTCGACGAGCGGCGCAAGCGCAAGTCGCAGCGTGTACACGATGACCACGCGCCGCCATTGGATCAAATCGTAACGCGCGCGCGCCCAAACCGCCTCGTGACAAGGAAGGGGCAACTGGAGCCTTTCAAACGCCAAGCTGCAGTATCTGTCATTCGATAATTGATTTATGAATACCAAGACACAAATTCTCAAGTATGCTAGGCTAGCCCAAGACACTAGTCAGTTGAGTAGATTAGAAGTAAACCACACAAAGTTTATAAAGAATCTAAGGTGTCAGTTACTCTTGGGTACATTGGATAAAATAAACACCATAAATCAGATATAATTTTTAAGTTATTCACTAAAACACATTGCTTTACTAATTTAACAATTTGCAAGCAATTTAATTTCAAACATAAACAATCCAAATAATATTTTTGCTGGATAAGTTAGCAACGAACCATACCTTTCAAATGTCAAAGAGTCTGAATGCTTTATGCTCCTAATTGGAGCATGCTTGAGTGCAGGATTGATTCCTACTAATATCCTCTCCAAGGCTGCTCTGAAGGCATGTATCTACAAATCATAATGTCATACAATATTTGTCAAAACATATAAAATCAACAAAATGTACAGCCCCCCTAGACAAGTGGCACTATTTGATTGAATCGAAAATCGAATTTGTCAAAACTCCATACAAAAAAAGGGCTTTTCGATCATCTTTCGACTGGGTTACTATTTTAAAGTGCACTTTGTCTAGCTAGACCCACAATAAAGTTTAAAAAATCACCTTTAAATCCTCATAGTCCCCTTTCTTCAACCTGTCACAGTAGACCTCAATAGCATGACAAGCTATCTCTCTGCTAGGGTATGACAGGCCACTGTCCAACCCTTTGACATATTCACTCATAGGGTATCCTTCTGATGTTAGTTTCATGAAGCAGCAGCCAACAAGACATATAAACTTAGAACTGTGGCACTTAATAAAGTGCTTCAACAGCAATGGACCGAGGTCCCCACATGGATGCAGACCTACTAATCCATAATTATTCATAGAACCCGGTAATTTCAATTCCAAAAGCTGACTGTGGCAAGATAGTGTCATATTGTAATGAGATGGTCTCTTCAAGTTATCCATACTTTCGATAGATAAATGTTTGCTTGCAGTATATTCCAATTCTAAATCAAGTTTTCTGAAAATCAAAAAATTACAACTGTATTTTTCATTTTGCAAACAGAGTTTGTGAGTCATTGATACATAGAACAGTCCGTAGTAACAAATTATCTCACAAATTGTTAATTATTATACATACCACAGAACCTTGGTAGTAGTACAGACCTAGCTTCTTCCGTCAGTTGTGTCTGGCTCTCTATCCCTGCCGCATACAGATTGTACTTATACCCCAAAACTCTCACTAGGTGCCCCAAACCAGAACCAAAATCGAGGACACCATTACAGTTAGTTTGACTGGCTGTATGATAAACAACTTCTGCCATTAAACTAATTTCATGCCTCTTTTTTAACTTTACATGCTTCAGAAATAGATTTGCAAGCCTTGGATGGCCACCGCATGTATCAACAGAAAGTTCTCTTAACTTTTTCTTTGCACATTTGTCTAAACTCTGCCTTGTAATAGTCAAACACTGAACTGTCTTCATTAATGCTAAAAATGACAAAGGTAGAACTGTATTGGAAAAGTTTCCATCTATTATATTGCCTAAAATTTGAGGATCCATATTGTAGAAAGCTTCACGCCACGTTAATGGTAGCTTTTCCCAGTGTTGATCAACAAAGAAGTCCTGTAATAGAAGAAAGAACTTATTAGCAATATTGATTTTGAGTGAATACAAAAGACAATGCGGGAAATTGGCGTCTTTTTTTTTTCGCGCGGCCATCGACCAAACNAGGTACTTCTATAGCCATCCATGAGGACTTAAAATGGATAATAAAAGTTGTGATTGTTTTCTTACCAAAACATATAAGTCTAAGAGCCAGTCGTAATTTCGTATCACTTGTAATGACATTTTCAAGGTCCTCTTGATAGTTTCTTCTTGTGATAACATTTTGTACTAATATAAAGTTAGAAATTAATTAAAATTTGTAAAAACAGGATCATCACTCATCAGTAAGAAACTACCATAGGAAACAGTGTTGTTCATAGAGTATATTATATGTGTTGTTGTTCCTGACGAATTTAGGGTTGCCGTATTCTAATTCTAAAATTGCCGGATTTTTAAGGAAAACTAAGAAAATTGCCGTATTGTATAAAATGTTTATTTGGAAGGTTTAAATTTAAAAAAATACAAGTGATGTATTATGTACTATGCGTATACTACTTTTAAACTTACTTATTTTATTCTTCACTTTTTAAGGTTTTGAATAATTTAGTCCAAGAACCTACCCGAATAAAAGTGAAGAATCTACCAAAATGAGGAAATAACGATTTTAGACATTAAAATCTCGGAGATATGGTTGCATTTTTGGCGTTTCTTTTCGTGGCGATTCTATAGTTCCAAAATACTGAACTGTGCTGTGCATGACATTGACAGCGGGGCGCCACCGTCTATACCGGATCGCTGGTTCCGATTTTTGCCATGTTGGAAACCATACAGTTGAACGATGGTAGCGCCCCCCTGTCATTGAGTTTGGTGGGACCACAGATATGGATAGATGCAGCATGTAAAAAAATTTGTATGAAGCCGAGCGTGCCACTTTTTAAACGTCATTAGTGTCATTTTAGCGATTTTTAGTGATTGCCGCAACGTAAAAATAATCGTATCATCGTACTGCATTCGCAAAGTCATCGAATGATATCGTGTTATTCGATTTGACAATTAATTAATTCCGATAAAACTAATAATTTGTTAAAACAAAACCAAAAACATCTTTAAATTTACCTTTTTAAATAAATTACATCTTACAAATCGTCAAATCTCGTTATTTTTTTTACCCTACCAGCGTTTCAAGACGAACATTTGTCAAGTGCATGAATACATGGATCAGTGTGTGTCTTAATGATGTTATGATGAGTAAGTTTAGTACGGTTGCTTGGGGTCGGTATGAGTGCACCACATACAGGGACCATGGTTTTAACTCTTAAGAGTACATCGCAGGATGTATTAAAAACAATGCTACTTTATACTTCTTCTACTGCTACTTTATTCTAATTAATTATTTGTTACTTGTGCTGTTATTTACAATTCTCAATACGTAATTATTTTCATCTTTCTACCGTGTTCGTACTACTGTCCTCGTAAAATCATCGTAACCGATTGTTGTAATCGGATTACATGAACATCACTTGACCATGTATGTCCATTTGGACATATCGGAATGGCACGCTTTGACGATCAACTTGCTGTATCTACTCTAATCCATATCTGTGGGTGGGACAGTTCAGCGTGGGTCATCTATACTTCATTTATGGTTTACAAGTTTTTGCGTTCCATTAGACGAAATATTTATTTTTTGTTTACTAAAACTCATGAAAAACTCTACTTTACTCAATTGCCGTATATTTTGATACGGTAATCAAAGTGCTGCCGTATACCGTATTTATGGTGCCTAAGATGCCTGAATGCCGTATATTACGGCAATTGCCGTATCAAGAACAACACTGATAGGAAACCAGAGCCCCGATTACGGTAACTTTTAACGTCTACAATCCAGACGCGTTCCTGATTCTGCAATACGATTGGTCAAAACAGCTGACGTACGCTGTTGAACGACCAATCGTATCGCAGAATCGAGAAGCGTGTCTGGATTGTTGACGTTAAAAATTACCGTAATCGGGGCTCTGGGTACGGAAACTTCCATACTACGATCAAACTNATGCCCTGTAGGAAACTACTTTTTATCATTCTTTCTGTCAAGTGTCAAGTCAATGTCAACACACTGTCAGGCTATGAGGCTATTTGAACGTCTGTCAAGTCTAAGGCACAGAATACATAATAAAATACCGATATAACCATCGTTAATTCAAAATAGAAAGGACGTAAAACCACGCTTTCTTTGGAGAAGGAAGAAAATCAACTTTCTGAAAGCTCGCATCTGAATGCACCTGCGCGCCTTAGACACGTTACAAAAATTAAAAGCCTATTAATAGTAAAAAATAACTTATCTAATAAAACACAGTTATGATAAAAATGCATTTAATAATTAATGACATTTTGTTTATAATTATGCAAGCTCATTGAGTCGATAAGCGTTAGCAACGAGTCCTGTTTTATAGTAATGATTTGGTGAAATATTTATTTACAAGTTAACTCTTCTCAACTGGGAGTATCATATTAATTTTACATAATACACAACCAATCATCATGATTATGACCTGCTGCAATCTAAACGATTTGATTACTATTAAAACAAGTTTTGTTAAATTAAATCAAGAAATAATGCCTACCTTCTGTTTTGTAGTTTGAGTTAGCTACAAACACAGTACAAGACTACAGTGGTAGAACGTTGCTCTGTTTGGAAAATGCTTAAAATACAGATATTTTAAAAACACTGGTTTAAGTGATAATTGTGACGTAATTATTATATCTCAAAAATTAAAGCTGCCAATAAAGCTCACAACTTAACAAATAAGAATAATATCAACTTAATCTATAATATAACACAATAAACACTGGTACAAAGAATAAATAAAACATTTTGTGATGTCTTTTAAAGGCATTGGACGGTAGATGATACCTTAAAATAAAACAGTTAAAGGCACCCGCGCACGGGTAACTTTGTCGCCGTAGCATTATTATCCGTGATAGTACAAGTATATTTGTTTCTTTTACACCTTCCTAAAGAGAAAAAGAGAGACGTCACAGAGAGCATGTAATTTAAGAGACATTCTGCCACGGTGACAAAAGTCGCTCATGCGCGAGCGCTGTTAAAATAAAAAACGTCTTTGACCGATACTATAAATATTATAACATACAGATCTATAAATAACGACATTATTGAGCAATCAAAATATAAAATTAAATGAGTAACTATACAACATTTCAAACAAAATGGTAATTTTAGACAAGCTACACACTAAACACGTTACGTTAGTAGGTGCCTATGATTTATTTGTCACCAAAAGATAAGCAGCAAGATTTATAGCATATTTATCATACCTACACCATACGTAGTAAACTAATTAATTGTATGGTATAATAGTGATTACGGCCGAGGTTCATTAATATGTATTATCTTTTCATCCTAGCTTTGTACTGTAATATTAATTTTAAATTTTTACGTATATTGTATACACATGTTTAAAATAATAATATGCTATGTAGTATTGCTTATCGAAATATTTAGTAAAATTGACAAAAGTAAACTTCTATCCTATTCGCTAAGGGTGGTTTTTCGCTGGGCTAACTCTATAAACTTTAAGGCAAAACTTTTTCAAATAACAAGCAAATCTCTCGTACATAGTCAGATCTAAAACATGAGACACATTTTTACGCATCAAATTTTCTAAACAAAATTGATCCCGATTACTGGGAAAAGCGGGTAGCGCCTCGGTGCAAAAATGTGGGTAGTGCGAAAATTCTTCCGCGATGTCAATGTAGTAGTAATTACTGGCAGTCTCTAGTATTCGTCTCTCCAGTGCACAAGGAGAAACCACGTAAAACCTATATTTTTTCTTATATTTATGTAGCATCATCTCTGCTTCTGTTAAAACTTCGTCTATTTTTGTAAAAAGCTCATCCATCGGCATCGAGCCATATTTGTATAAAAATGTTGTTGGAGCAAGTCTGTACTTATGTCCAGTTGTTTTGTCCTTAAAAACTTTTGTAGTACTTTCCAGTTGAAGTAGAAACGTCGGTATACTGTAGCTGTGAGTTGTGATAACATGCGTGTGAGTTCCGTATGTGCGTTTTATTTCGCGATGAAGATTGTTGGTAAAGGGGTATAACCCTCCCTGGTGAACGAATCCGAAGAAAACTGTAAGTATTATGTTAAAGGTATACCAGCTGTAGCGCAGAAAATTCTTCAGTTTTTTGCGTTGCGGTCCGTCGCTCTCGTTGACGTGTAGGTGGTTCCCGAAGAGATACACCAAGGGCACGAGGACCGGAATGATGAAACGCGCCTCTTGGTGGGGGAACAGTGAGAGCAGAGCCACTGGAGTGATCAGGGAGAACAGCATCAGCCCTGTGATGCTCTGGATTCTAGGCAGCTTGCTGTACTGGCCTCTTATGAATCTGGAAGATTGCAAAGATTCAGATCAGATTCTACTACTTTATTAATTTAACGAAAATAGTACCCGGGTATTTCGCCAAAAATGGTCAATTTTGCCTAATTTCCTTGGTACGAAATATATTTTTGTTTTTAACTATTTTTAGTTTCCCATTGTATTAAGTAGCAAAACCTAAGCTAATATATCTAAAAGGGGTGTCATAATTCGTTTTAGAAACAAAGTTATAAGGTCATGAATTTTTGGTAGCCAAGGAAATTATTATAAATATTTTTTTCTCTAAGTTTTCTTCTGTGGTTTGCTTTTTTTTTGTTCGACCCATTTCTGTGTACCTTCGCAAGCAAACATACCAATGAATATTGTATCATTACGACCTTTTTACACAACTAAGAAAGATAAATTCAGTAGATTGAGTTAAGAGTTAAAAACAAGTTGTTNGACCGAGTGTAACGATGCAGTGCATTACATTCTAAGTTCTTTCGTTTCGTTACTACAATGGTCGAAAAGAAGACCCAGGGAAATTATACTTTTGACTCGGACAAGAACTTAACTTCACTTTATTTCCTTCCTTTAAGTTAAAGTTTTTATTTTCCGATAGCCAAACGTTTCTCAAATACAAAGAGAGTGCTATTGGAATGAAATTACGCTTCAATTTATCATAATGTGCCTTCATTTTGGCAAACAACAGTAATGGACATAACAAGGAAATTAGAAAATCGACTTTTGATTAAGTTTTTCTACGGTATTATTTGTAGTTTCTGCTATTGTAATAGCAAAAACAAATAAAACTTTTGATTAACTTTCCCATAAAAATAGTTTTATACATATAAATATAAAAAAACATGTGTTCGCCTGCCTGGACACAGAAAATTTACTGTTTCGGCGAAATACCCACCCATAGATGAAAGGCATGAATAAATTTTTGTTCTAAATCACATTTGTATAACTACACTGGATGAAAGTGTTTAGCTTGAGCCATTGTGAGTACGAATGATTTGTATATTATTATTTACCTGTATGCATGTCCTGCTAGTGTGAAGATAGCCAGTATACCCAGGACGTTGAACAGCAACGGTATATTCACAGCCAGGTGCAGCCATCGCGGATGGAGTCCATGCTGGTTCAGGTTCCCCATGTCAGAATTATATCTCAAGAAGTTTAATGGAGTAACAACCCAATTGTCCCATGATATTTTAAACGACTCTATATCTGCCATTGTAAGATACCCATAGTAACTTGAATCTACAATTATCAAAATTATAACAGTTGGAATGCTACATATAATAAGCATAAATATCCGGTAATGAAAATCCTTAAAGCCAACAACTTTGGAACCAAGTCCTCTATGGAGCCAAAAAAATATAGGCGGGAATGCAAAACCAACAAAGGTTGGACGGTTGAATATTCCAATTGTTACTAATGTGGATAAAAATACCACATGATTTAAAGAATGCTCTGGTAAATGCGTTGATAATTTAAATAATTTCACTTTTTCTACAGCAGTTTTAGCCTCTTTATATTTTTCCCGGAGAAACTCATCATGATATATTATTTTATCAGATTTGAACATGCATTCTGCAACAATGAGCAGTAACATTGAAAAGAACATCATTTCAAAAGTGTTTGAAAAGCTTCTACAGCAATAAACAAAGACAACATAGGAGCTAGCAAATATTTTTAGTCTATTTCTAAAATTTTGTCCATATACCACACAAATTCTGTATAAACAATAGTCGTTTATAAGAGAAAGAAGACAAATAAAGATTCGTGGGATGACTAGTAAATAATAGGGAGTTTTCAGATCTATGTTCAAATATCCTTTTGTGTATGGATTTGCTACACGGATCAAGTGGAGTGGTGGGCCCAATATCATTTTTGGTACAAATATATTTCTAATCGGAAACTTGGGATTGAATTCCCAGGTCCTAGCGACTTCCACTGTGAGGATGTCTCCTGAAATATACAAAATAGTTTAATTAATAATAAATAAAAATAGATTAAGCTTGGTTTTGCTCATCAAGAGTCGATATTTCTGATGTAGAAGCCAAAAAGGTGACCTACAATAATTTAATTAAGACTGTTTCTGTGGAGTTCTGGACTCAATAAATTTGTATAAATAACTTACCAGCCATAACTTCAACATTCTGGAAGAATTCATCTGGATGTATGTAGCCGCGCTGAGGTAGTAATGTGAGAGCAAATCGAAGAGCAACCAGCAACCAATACGACAGCGGTAACTTTACATGGCTTCTGAATGAAATCGCTTTGAGTATATCTGTTTTTAAAAACATATTATCTCCGCGCCCTTTATCGCTGTTCCAGTACACAACAAAAGGCTTTTATTGGTTATCTATTGTGATAAAATTGATAACAACCACCACCACTCCTTTTCCATTTTGTTGACAATTTGATTTTGACATGACAGCTAGTTTCTAGTTTTGACACTGACATTGACAAACTTATGTGCGACTGTATCAAAAATAGTATTATTAAATGAATACAGGAACATAATCATGACTGATTATTGTAATAACTTCTCTTGCAGCTAGATGGCGCTTATATAAAATATTCCCATTTTTGAACTAAACTCAAAATTCGATCAAAATAAATTCAAGCTTAAAAAAAGAACCTATATTTGCCAACAGACTGCAGGCTATTTAATGAGTGCTTTTACTGAGTACCTATAGACTTGTAATCCCCACAATACGAGTCCAACTGGTCGGTGCTTTATTACCAGTATTACACTGATTAGATTTAAAGGAGCGGATGATAGGGAATTAAGGTATATGGAAGCACAACCGACCTGCATTAAGCCTAGACGTGGCCCTGCACAAGATAAGATTTATAAGAGCGTGAGTACATTCGTTCTCTCCATTCGCCTTTTTTACGCTGGATTTATGGATACTTGGGTAGGCAAGCCAGGTAAAAACTTTAGGACAATAAAACACATCATTAGTCTATGAGATTTTTATTAAATATTTATGTTGTTAATTGGTGATTGTTTGTTAACCGTATTAGTTTCTACAGTTTTAACATGAGCACTTTTTCGCCATACAACTCTTCAGAGTTACTTTAAAAACCTACACAGTCCGTTATACATTACAATTACATATTTAATTAAATTAGATGATTCCAAAAATATGAGATGTTAATTAAATATCTTTACTAGTACAATTCGTTAAAATGTAAATTCCTTTTATTCTTGTATTGATAACATTTTATACGACTTATCTAAAATACTGTTACATAATTAGCAAATATTATAAGTTATTAATTACCTCTTTATCTTAGTATACCAATGATATTTGTATCAATTTTTAATAAGTTGTACATCAATCTTAAAAACATAATTAATTAACTAAGGGCTGATTTTTCAATCGTCGGATAACTTTTAACTAAAGAATAAGTTTGGCACATTGACAGTTTCAGTAAGGAAAATATGTCAAAATGACAAGTTTATTCTTCAGTTAAAAGTTATCTGACGATTGAAAAATCGGCCCTAATATGTTTAAATGTAAATTGAAAATTCATTAAGCAAATAGTAATTGTATGAAAAGTATTACTTGTCTATTGCCGCTTTTAGAATACGTATGTAACAGTGGGTAATTTAAATTGTTGTTCCACCTGAAAGATTCGTAAAAAAAAATAACATGTATAAAATAATAAATAAATTCACAAGTATATGAAGGAATATTTACATTTACACACATAAAATGTATTTACAATATTTTTGTTTTCACCGAAAGTTAAAAATGGATGATGCACATTACATAGCAAACCGCTATCCAACTCTGTATTCGAATACGAATTTCAAATTAAGTTAAGAATAGTCATTAATGTTTTATGGCCTCAATTATGCGCGAGGACACTCACGGTCCTTCATCAATAAATAAAAATACGTCAAAAGGACAATGACCAAAAGTGGTCCAAATGTCCACCACTACTGAGACCTATATTGGCTTATAGTCCATTACATAAAGATCAACTTTCAGTATGGGACGAAAAAAAAATAAGCTGTCAGTAAAAAGTTATGACTGTATGGAAAATTGTAGTAGTTTACGCGCTAATCTCAGGAACTACTGGTTCGACTTGAAACATTATTTTTGTTACGGATAGCCCATTTATCAAGGATGGTTTTAGGTTTTATAACATCACCCTACAACCAATATAGGCCAAGCAGTAAAGACAAATGGTGTAAAAATGGGAAATGTTATTCAAACTATTTTCACGCGTACCTACAAAGTCGTAGGCACAGCTAGTATAATAGACAATAATATAATTCATCTATAACCCCGCACCAGTTGTAAATAAGACTATTTTAACCCCTTTCGCATTATTCCAAGTATTCTAATATTGTTGTCCTTCTTCTGAGCTTATTTTTTTTTCTTTTAGCGAGAACCTAACACGGCACACTAAGCGACATGACATAACATGCATAGATTAGTCCAAAATGTGCGATGGATAGAATGATATCGAGAACATTTTTCGGATGAAAAGGTGAAAAATATGACTTTTCATTCAGTCATAACTTTTTACTGACAGCATATTTTTGATTGCGGTTTGATTATAATGAATCAGTATTTAGTAGACTATTTTACTACATAGGTCTCGTTAGTGGTGGACATTTGGACCACACTCCATACATTTTTGGTCATTGTCCTTTGTCTGTTTATATTCTATGATTGTCAATCAATGTGGAAACGATTATAATTATTAAAATTGTAAGTTACAACGAGCTTAATTTGTGCAAATAAATGGGACCTGTGTCCCTGGTTATTAGTGTTGATGGCATATTATTTTACTTCGAACTCCTCGTACATTTAGCTTTCTCTCGAGGCTATTCTCATTTCTGTACTCTGACATAAAGGATTCGTGGTGGTGGGAAGGGTTACGTTCCACGCATGCTTATTCCTCTAAACGCTATTTAAATCAGTGGCTTTAAACTTTTTTTTGTATTTTTAAGTAGCTAGGTGCCAAATATTTATTTTTGTGTGTAATTTACTACTTAATCATATAAAAGTATCAGCATCATTGTTGATCTGTAATACATAATTATTTGATAAATGCAATTTACAAAGTCTCGAACGTCAGTTGAAGCTGGATCGTAACCAAACTTCAGAGGATACTACTTATGTGAAACCATTCGTACACATTTTGATAGGTGGTTTCTTTTTATTTTATACGTAACTAGCTGACCCGGCGAACTTTGTTCCGCCTTAATGGCAATAAATAAGCAGACTTTTTTTTCGAACGGGATAAAAAGTATCATATGTCCTTCTCCTGGCTCTAAACCACCTCCCTGACAATTTTCAGCTAATTCGGTTTAGCCGTTCTTGAGTTATAAGTGGAGTAACTAACACGACTTTCTTTTATATATATAGATATTCTTTTCTGAATACTGTCGTTATTTTATTGTCCTTTTGATATTGAGTCTGCAAACAACTACTAACAATTTATTAGTATTTTTAATTTAACAGCTACATATTGCTTAAAAATACACATTGACCTAGTGTATTTTCTATTTAGTCTTCAAAATCAAATTCTTTTGTAAAATTACTCTCTTAGGCTGGGTTGCACCATCTTACTTAACTAATAACAAACNGTTTCTACAGTTGAAACATGAGCACTTTTTCGCCATACAACTCTTCATAGTTACTTTGAAAACCTACACAGTCCGTTATACATTACCATTACATAATATTTAATTAAATTAGATGATTACAAAAATATGAGATGTTAATTAAATATCTTTACTAGTACAATTCATTACAAAGTAAATTCCTTTTTTTCTTGTATTGATAACATTTTGTACGACTTATCTAAAATACTGTTACATAATTAGCAAATATTATAAGTTATTAATTACCTCTTTATCTTAGTATACCAATGATATTTGTATCAATTTTTAATAAGTTGTACATCAATCTTAAACACATAATTAATTAACTAATATGTTTAAATGTAAATTGAAAATTCATTAAGCAAAGAGTAATTGTATGACAAGTATTACTTGTCTGCCCTTTTAGAATACGTATGTAACAGTGGGTAATTTAAATTGTTGTTCCACCTGGAAAGAGTCGTCAGAAAAAATAACTTGTATAAAATAATAAATAAATTCACAAGTATATGAAGGAATATTTACATTTACACACATAAAATGTATTTACAATATTTTAGTTTCACCGAAAGTTAAAAATGGATGATACACATTACATAGCAAACCGCTATCGAACTCTGTATTCGAATACGAATTTCAAAATAAGTTTAGAATAGTCATTAATGTTTTATGGCCTCAATTATGCGCAAGGACACTCACGGTCCTTCATCAATAAATAAAAATACGTCAAAATTTGAACATTTATATTCTATGATTGTCAATCAATGTGGAAACGATTAGAATTATTAAAATTGTAAGTTACAACGACTTTTTGTGCAAATAAATGGGACCTGTGTCTCTGATTTATTAGTGTACGAGATGGCATATTATTTTACTTCGAACTCCCCGTACATTTTGCTTTCTCTCGAGACTATCCTCATTTCTGTACTCTGACATAAAGGATTCGTATTGGTGGGAAGGGTTACGTTACACGCATGCTTAATCCTCTAAACGCTATTTAAATCAGTGGCCTTTGTAGGGGATAGTTCCCGAGAATGTCGAGTGTGCTCGTACAGCTTTAAACATTTTTTTCTTTTCAATTAGCTAGGTACCAAATATTTATTTTTGTGTGTAATTTACTACTTAATCATATTAAAGTATCAGCATCATCGTTGATCTGTAATACATAATTATTTGATAAATGCAATTTACAAAGTCTCGAACGTCAGTTGAAGCTGGATCGTAACCACACTTCAGAGGGTACTACTATGTGAAACCATTCGTACACGTTTTGATAGGTGGTTCCTTTATACGTAATATTCTTTTATGAATACTGTCGTTATTTTATTGTCCTTTTGATATTGAGTCTGCAAACAAATTACTAACAATTTATTAGTATTTTTAATTTAACAGCTACAAATATTGCTTAAAAATACACATCGACCTAGTGTATTTTCTATTTAGTCTTCAAAATCAAATTCTTTTGTAAAATTACTCTCTTAGGCTGGGTTGCACCATTTTACTTTAACTGTATAACAAACNTAACAAACGTCAAGTCTGTCAAACTCCATCAACAACAAAACACCGGTTAAGGTACAGAAGTCACGGTTAAAATAAGGTGGAGTAACTCAGCCTTAAACTACATTTTAGTTGAGTGGTATGCTGATTACAAAGTTGATCTCTTTCAATCCCAAAATTCTTGGGTCAATTTTCAGAGAGATTCAGATTCAAACTGGAAAATAACTTTACGTCCCATATTGAAAGAAGGTCGATTTGTAATATTTATAAGCAAGTACTTTGATATCCTAAACAGATTCTACTCTTACGTTATTTATTAGTATCACATCAAATATTACGTCCAGTTATTATCTTTTACTCTAATTAAACACTTGTGTTTATTTATATGTAATGTGATTAGCAATGTTTTTTTAAATGGCTATGGATTTTGTATTTAAATCAAATCAGCATTAGTTAAATAACGAAAATTTTCTTCAATGTATTATCAAAATACTATTGTTAGTTCATTAGGCTAAGCTACCAAATTAGTGCAAGTATTTAAATAAATCAAATGCAAAGGAATCTTGATATAGCACCAAAGGATCAAATCTTAAACTATGGATACTTCAGGTATCGCGAATATACCGGGTTGTAAGTGCTGCTGTATTTTTTTTATTTTCCTGAATCTATCGTTCGTTTCAGCCGAAAGACGTCCACTGCTGGACAAAGGCCTCCCCCAATCTATCATTCATTGTTAATATCGTATCGTAATCAACACTAAAGTATTATTTCATAATACACGAAAACGTGTAAAGATAACATTTGGCACGTATAACAAAATAGCGCGCGGAAAGCTGCCAAAATATTTGAATAATTTAAATGCGTGTTCCGATTCCGATTCCACCGAACTTTTATCCGAGAATAACTCCTGGTATAACTGGCACATTGACAGTTTCAGTATGGGAAATATGTCAGTGTCGAATAACTGACGATTTATTCTGAGATTAATATTTACTTGTTTGGTCGAATCCACCCTAAGACGTTTTCAAACTGGTGTAAATTAATTCTCTATAGCAGGGGCGGCCAACTTGATTAGACATAAGATCTACTGTTTACTAACGAAACCCTGGATGATCTACCACTTACATACTTCTTGAAATCTTAAATTAAACAGCTTAGTTTAGTACACAACCATGTAGTATTTTTTGCTTTGCCACGATCGACTGGACTAATATCTCTCGCGATTATTCGATCGCGATTGGCCGGTTGGCCACCCCTGCTCTATAGGGCACAATATTGAATATTTTAATTTGTTTGGACCTTATGATAAGTGAATACAGTTCAAATTATCGTGGAAACATGGGAGACAGTCCTATAGGCCTTAGCTGAGATGGAGGGTGTCGCTTTTGTAGCACCAGGGCATATCCTCGCCGAACTTGCAGCGATGCGCGTTGTTCTTCGCATCGTATAGTAGCTCGTGGTCGACGTACGCATCGCATTCGTTGCACCATACTGAGAGGTCGAGCAGAGACAGCACTAGCGGGTGCGAGCAGGACCGGTAGTGCGCTTGCATGTGTGCGTTGACGCTTCGCCCGCACGCGATCTGTGGACGATTAGAAATGAATCGATTTAAACGAATTGAAACTTTGATAATTTTAACAAAAAAATAAAACCGACTCCAAAAAGATGGACCCAACTGAGCCTTTTGTGTGAGAAATTTTAGTCATTCCAACATGAATGTTAAAATATGTCCACACTTATTACTCGTGAAGACCATTAAATTACTAATTACTTCTAGAATATATTTTTTATTTCTAACTTCCTAACTATAAAATAACTAATGAATAAAATTACTCCAAAATTAATTCACGCCCGTATTCACAAACGAACGCACAGCGTTGAATGGAGCTCTGTGATTGGTTCGTGTGTCACCCTGTGCGTCCACGCGCACTGGGAGACCTCATAGTAATGTTTGTGAATACGGGCGTTAAACTATAACGTTACGGTACGGTACTATAACTTTGAAAATTCACAGAAGCCCATATAGCATGATATCAATAATAAAAAGTATACTTACAACAAAACAATGCAGACACACCCAGTTCTCGGCGGTCTCGTCGCAGTCCACGCATTTCACGCCTTGCTCGAACTTCACGTCGCCGGGAATGGCGTACATCGTCTCTAGGTGAGGACACCACGGCAAAGGAATCACTGCGAACATCTCCCCATCAACTATAGCCTGCATGTTCTCAGCCAAATAATCCACAAGCGTCGTTTTTTGCTCATCTTTTTTACTCGAACTCCCTTCAACTTCTTTTTCTTCATCGTGCGACTTCTTTTGTTTTTTACTACACTGCGCGGTCTCTTTGTCGCCAGCGTCAGTTTTGTTTTTGGAACCGTCAGGACCGTCGTCCTCGTCATCCGTCCCGCAGTGGATACCGTCCTCGCACTTCGGCCTGTCTATGCTCAGATTGGCCATGTTGATTTCTAAAGACGCGTCCAACTGGCTCTTCGACTTGGATTCATCGAGGGAGCTGGCCAAGGATAATTCGGCTAATTTCTCGTGAGATTCGTTGTGATCTGTGATCGTTAATCCTCGGGACGGGTGGGGTTCGGGGAGGACGTTTTCGATGGGTAAAGCGAGTTGAAATTTGAGATTCTTCCAGTATTTCTTGTGGGTGTTGATGACGTTGTTGATGGATTCTACAGCCGACCAGTGCACGGTGGGTTTTGGGTCGTAGTGGTGGTGGATGGGGTCGCCGAGCAGGGCCTTGGTGCAAAGCGTCATAGCGTAGGCGATGCTGGTGACGTTGTAGCCGCCCTCGAGGCACAGGATGACGCGGCCGCCGGCTACGGACCGCAGGAGATGCGTCATGCGCCCGTAGCATTCCGGGGACACTTTGCAACCTGGAGAAACCATGTAGAGAATCATTAATGAACGAGCGACTTGGGTGTTGCAGATGTCAATGGGCGGTATTAGTATCCAGAATAACCGTCAAAATATTATTGAAACAAACGTTACCCGAGCCTGGTGCCTTTTTAGGCACCCAGAGGTGGAATTGTGTAAAGCAATCGTAATCATTTGACAGTTCATAACGTACGATAAAGTCAGTCAAACAAAGCGTTTGTTTGACAGAATAATCGTACGTTATGAACTGTCAAATGATTACGATTGCTTTACACAATTTCACCTCTGATCCCTCTCTGAGACGTAATGGAGTAGCATTTACGCGAGTTTATCGTTAGGACATACTAATTCCATTCGACTTTGCTAGCGGAGTAGTCCTACTAATATTATAAATATTTCTATATACGCAACCCGATCCGGCCGGGTTGAAAAACATATCGGGTTGCAATCTCTAAACCATCAATTCTGGTATCTGTTTGGAATGTTATTGACTGCAAAAAGTTTAATAACATGTATAAATAAATGTACACACAACAGCACATCAGACTACCCATTTTTGTTGCAAATTCACTCCTATTACAATTGCATAAGACCCCACAGTGTTTACCTGGACGTCCTGTCGTCTGTACAAACCTGTCGTTCGTATCTAAATAAACATGGTAGCATCTTCTATCGTTGTATACAGGGTGGAAACGATAAGTGATCTCACTTGATTATTTCTAAACTATACAAGATATCCAAAAACTGGTTACTGATCCTGAAAGTGCTTCACGAGCTCTATCCAACGGTACCAAATATAGGTTATAAAATAAACTGGATCTATCTGAAAATTCAATGTTTCCAGCCTCCATACATTTAGTAAAACCACATAATATTAAAAACTATACAAGATATGCAAAAACTGTATAAAATAAACTGAATCTTCCGAAAATTCAATGTTTCCAGTATCCATACATTTACTACTGCCACAGTCATGGCACTCATGTCTTGATAATATTATAGCAAGTAAAGCCTAAAACCAATGTTTTCCATGAATAATTTTAAATGAGAATGCAATTTACGAGTTAATTTTAAGTGTTCAAATTCAAATTGTTTATTTGCCTACAAAGTGTACATTAAAGGTCTTATCACTAATACATGTGTGCTTATTACTTAGTTACCTAGTTAAGGCATTGCAAAGGTTTGATGGGAGGGCTACATTATTTATTTTTATAAAAAAAAATAACACTTCTACTATTGTGTGGCTAGCATAGTGGCATAAATTTAGTATGGAGGCTGACATAATTGAATTTTTGGATAGATCCAGTTAATTCTGTAACCTATTACAGATATCGTTTGAAAGAGCTCGTGAAGCACTTTAGGATCAGTGACCAGTTTGTCGATATCTTGTGTAGTTTAGAAATAATTTAATGAGATCACTTATCGTTTCCACCCTGTATAGCCTGACGTGGTAACTGTACAACACCACCATATAAAACTTTGGTTATTGGAAAACAGCTCACACACAAGACCCACAGTACCTCCGAGCGGGTCGCCGACGCAGGCGTCGAAGCCGGCGGAGACCAGCAGCAGCTGCGGCCGGAACTCCGCCGCCACCGGCAGCACCACCGCCGCCAGCGCCGCCAGGTACTCCGCGTCGCCCATGCCGCGCTGCAAGCGAAAAAAATTTATGCTCAATGTCATTAACAATATGGTGTAATTTAGCTTGTCTCAAGAGTCAAGCACCATTTTGTTGACAAACGTCAGTGATCGGCACTGCGCCGAAGCTATAGGGCTGACTTCGGTAAAATGATGTGATGTGAGGTGCCAAACTGCAGAAAATGGCGGAGGAAATAGATGATTTAGCATGAATTATCATGAATAATATTAACTATTATTTACCTCTCAGTGTCTTGAGGCAACTTAAAAAAGTACATTCTGTGTTTTTATTATTATTTAGGCAGTTAAATACTGCACAGTATTTAGTACACAATTTTCTTTATTTTTTCCCATCATACACAAGAATACGCGTGCGTGAGTCAATGTTCGCTCGTATGTGAGGCCTTGTCGAATAGTACTCCTGTAGGGGGCCATCGTGCGTGTTTTGTTTTCAATATAAACTCGCGGAGATGAACAGGCCTCGCGGAAAACACAGTCGGGAATAAATGAAAACCCTGCTCAGGACAAAGGAAAGCGATATAAAAAGGAATTTAATTTAAGGGTGATGCCTGGATGCGGGCGGCGCAGCACCGGTCTTTATGGAAAACCTGATTTTATAGCCACGATAGCCGAACAGAGGGTCGGAGTGACCGACTCGAGATCCGAGGAACGCGGGTTCGAATCCCATTGTGGTGAGCCCACTTATTATTTAGCTTAAGCCGAGGGGCGAATCTGACTATTAGTAATTTGGGCAATACAAATCTATGTTGTTTCAGCCAAATGACGTCCACTGCTGGACAAAGACCTCCCCCAAGGTTTCCCATAATGAACGGTCCTGCGCTGCCCACATCCAGGCTCTTCCCGCGACCTTTACCAGATCGTCGGTCCACCTAGTAGGAGGCCTGCCCACGCTACGTCTTCCAGCCCGTGGTCGCCACTCGAGAACTTTCCTGCCCCAACGGCCATCGTCTCTACGAGCTATGTGCCCCGCCCACTGCCACTTGATTTAAGCAATTCTGCGAGCTATGTCGGTCACTTTGGTTCTCCTGCGGATCTCCTCATTTCTGATTCGATCACGCAGGGAAACTCCGAGCATAGTCCGCTCCAACGCCCTTTGGGTGACCTTGAGCCTTCTTATGAGGCCCATAGTAAGAGATAATAGAAGGATGATAGCACTTACTGACGTCACGAGGAATATTGTTCAATATTTTTTGATATTATTGACGGACTAAAAGATTTTTTTAAAGAAACTAGCCTATTACATTATACTAATTAAAGGTAACAGCTCACCTTATTCCAGGGTATGTTGATATTGAACCCCTCCCCGCGTCCCTCGCCCACCGCGGTGTAGTCAGCGTCGGTCGAGTGCGGGAAGAACGAGCCGTTGTCGTAGCGGTGGATGGACACGTACAGGATCTGACGTCACACAACGGCATTCAATAAGTAGGCTGCTAAGTGGCAATGTACTCGTACTAAAGTCCAGTCACCGAGTGGATAGAATTTCGTACAATGACCCCAAGCTATCTATCTTGCTATCGTAAGGCGCGAGCGATAAGGATGGGTAGCTTGGGGTCATTGTACGAAATAATATCTGTTCGGCGACCGGACTTTAGATCACAAGGTACATTTAATGAGTATGGAAAGAAGATGAAGTGGTAATAATATCCGATTATTAGACACCCTGCATCCTGCAGTCTTTTAGTTGGCCGATAGTTGAGTCGGCTTGTAGTTTATATAAGAAATCGGTGTATTGTGCGGACTTCGATGCTGATACTGATCACTAACCCGACTCAACTATCGGCCGACATAAAGTGTCTTATAGTCGAATTTCTGATTTAGTGAAATGATTTACCTCTGTCATATTCTTTGCAAATAAATACTGACTTTTTATTCTTCTATTGGTTGTCATGCGACATTGTGGAGCAGGCAAAAGATACCGGGAGTCTCACATCCATTGTTGAGCTACTGAACTGACCTAGTCGTCCCGGTACGTGATCCGCTGCGTCCCGTTCCCGTGATGCACGTCCCAGTCTAAGATCATGACGCGTGTCAGGCCGTGAGCTTGTACGGCGTAGGCGGCGGCGGCGGCGGCGGCGGCGTTGAGCAGACAGAAGCCGCCAGGAGGCTTTTAGCCGCTCTAATTAGTTGTGAAGCCACCACTAACCTTGTCATCCCGGTACGTGATCCGCTGCGTCCCGTTCCCGTGGTGCACGTCCCAGTCTAAGATCATGACGCGTGTCAGACCGTGAGCTTGTACGGCGTAGGCGGCGGCGGCGGCGGCGTTGAGCAGACAGAACCCACTGAGCGACTCATAGCCGCTATATTTCATTGTGGAGCCACTAACCTTGTCGTCCCGGTACGTGATCCGCTGCGTCCCGTTCCCGTGATGCACGTCCCAATACAAGATCATGACGCGTGTCAGGCCGTGTGCCTGTACTGCGTAGGCCGCGGCGGCGGCGGCGGCGTTGAGCAGACAGAAGCCACCGGGAATCTTACTTCTCATCTATGTGGTTTAGGCGCCACTAACCTTATCGTCCCGGTACGTGATCCTCTGCGTCCCGTTCCCGTGATGCACGTCCCAGTCCAAGATCATGACGCGGGTCAGGCCGTGAGCTTGTACGGCGTAGGCGACGGCGGCGGCGGCGTTGAGCAGACAGAACCCACTGAGCGACTCATAGCCGCTATATTTCATTGTGGAGCCACTAACCTTGTCGTCCCGGTACGTGATCCTCTGCGTCCCATTCCCATGATGCACGTCCCAGTCTAAGATCATNACCACCGCCGACAGCGCCGCCAGGTACTCCGCGTCGCCCATGCCGCGCTGCAAGCGATAACCGAGGGCTTAGAGTAGGCTCACACCGTTGATTTTTAGCTGGCCGATAGTTGTGCCCGATTTTAAATAGACAGTTTGACACCATACCCCAATTATTCGGAACCACAACTTTTTTTAAAAGACCCTTCATTCTGGTCTTAAAAACTTAATTAATTTTAAATTACCTGTAAATTACGATTTTTGTTTGCATTGTAATTGAAAAAAATAGTTTAAGTGAGTTGACAAAATAGTGACGTCACTTGCTTGTAGTACCATACAAAATCTATGGGAGAGTTTCGTTTTGACAGTTTTAAAAAGTACGTCAATTGATTGGTGGTGTCAACATTCTATCTATTGTATGAAGAATCGGCCAAATCAAATCAGCGCAGTGTGCGCACTCCCATACATGCCCATACTGATCAACTGCCCGACTAAACTATCGGCCGACGAAAAATCAACGGTGTGCGCCTACTCTTAGTGTGAGTTTACATCAAACGTGAGCGCGTAAAAAATATAATATATGAAAATTTTAGTTCTTGAAAGTTTCCGCTAGGGGCGCTGTACAATCCGTCATACATTTAATGTAATTTTTTTACGCGCTCACTAGTATAGGGCGCTCAACGAAACTTGAGGCAATGTGAACTCGCACTGAAATAATATTTACAGAACACAACAAATTGCACATTGCTCTCCATAGGCAAAAAGGAAGACTTGATGCTAACTAAATCGTGCTAATGATGATAAAGGCTATGAAAGTTTTATTATAAAAAATGTCATAACTTTATTTATTTTTACAAGTAGGCTATAAAAAAGCGCCTTTACATGTCCCATTATTACTTTTACCGCTGCTTCGAGACAATAAATGGGCCAATGCACAGTGCTGAGGAGCAGCGCAAGAAACTCGATCACTTTTGTTAGCCTCTTTATCAAGAGTTTATAAAGTTTCAATATTTACATTAGATTAATCAAAACTATATAATTTTGAGGTAGAAGAACATTTTAATGCAACTGTTCAAGTACCTAACTCAAAATTACTTGAAATGTTGCATTAAAATGGTCTAAGTTAGTTAAGTAAGTAATAATAACACTGGAAGCGTGATCGAGGCGTGAGCGAGACAGACAGATCGGGGCAATGTGCGAGCGCGTACGACTACTCTAGCGAGCAGCGGAGTGCCCCAGCTGTGACGCGTAAAATAGTGACTAAAGAAAATTTAATATTTTNTAATATTGTCCCTTTTTTTTTACTTTAAATTTTTCCCACATTTTTGCATAACCTGTTAAAATTTTTTTGGTGATAAAAATGTAGTGGTGTATAACAGCTCACCTTATTCCAGGGTATGTTGATATTGAACCCCTCCCCGCGGCCCTCACCCACCGCGGTATAGTCGGCGTCGGTCGAGTGCGGGAAGAACGAGCCGTTGTCGTAGCGGTGGATGGACACGTACAGGATCTGACGTCACACAAGGGCATTCAATAAGTAGGCTGCTAAATGGTTAAGTGACTAAGATTACAAGGCACTTTTAAGGTGCCTTCAAATTAGGCGTTTTGAAACGGACATTAGTCGTGCGTTTGCGAGACCGCACTCTCTGGTGGTAATTGGCTGTCATTTTTATTCCAACGAAGTTGTCATACAATTTTTAGTGTGAGGACCGCAAACGTCCGTCTCAAAACGAAAACGTCTAATTTGAAAGAGCTCTTAATGACTATAGAAAGAAGAAGTGATAATAGTATTCAACTATCAGATAGCCCGCAGACTAGTTTTTAAGTCGGCTTCTAGTTTGTATGAGAAATCGTTGTAATGTGCACACTTCGATTCGAGTATATTCATTCATATTGATCTCAACTATCGGACGACAATAAAGCCTGTAGCCTGTAGGGTGTCTTTTAGTCGAATTTCTGATTTAGTGAAATTATTTTCTCTGTAATATTCTGCGGTTTCTATTGGTTGCTTAGCGGCGATGTTAGACAGGTAAAAGCTGCCGGGAATCTTACTTCTCATCTGCAGGATTGTGGAGTCACTAACCTTATCGTCCCGGTACGTGATCCGCTGCGTCCCGTTGCCATGATGCACGTCCCAGTCTAAGATCATGACGCGTGTCAGACCGTGAGCTTGTACGGCGTAGGCGGCGGCGGCGTTAAGCAGACAGAAGCCGTTGGGCGACTCAAAGCCGCTCTATTTAGTTGTGGAGCCACTAACCTTATCGTCCCGGTACGTGATCCGCTGCGTCCCGTTGCCATGATGCACGTCCCAGTCTAAGATCATGACGCGTGTCAGACCGTGAGCTTGTACGGCGTAGGCGGCGGCGGCGTTAAGCAGACAGAAGCCGTTGGGCGACTCAAAGCCGCTCTATTTAGTTGTGGAGCCACTAACCTTATCGTCCCGGTACGTGATCCGCTGCGTCCCGTTGCCGTGATGCACATCCCAATCCAAGATCATGACGCGGGTCAGGCCGTGAGCTTGCACTGCGTAGGCGGCGGCGGCGGCGTTGAGCAGACACAAGCCGCCGCGATTCTCACCTTCAATCTATGGTGTTGTGCCACTAACCTTGTCGTCCCGGTACGTGATCCGCTGCGTCCCGTTTCCATGATGCACGTCCCAGTCTAAGATCATGACGCGTGTCAGACCGTGAGCTTGTATGGCGTAGGCGGCGGCGGCGGCGGCGGCGGCGGCGTTGAGCAGACAGAAGCCGCTGGGATTCTCATCTCCAAGCTGTGGGGTTGTGCCACTAACCTTATCGTCCCGGTACGTGATCCGCTGCGTCCCGTTCCCGTGATGCACGTCCCAATCCAAGATCATGACGCGGGTCAGACCGTGAGCTTGTACGGCGTAGGCGGCGGCGGCGGCGGCGGCGTTGAGCAGACAGAAGCCGCTGGGATTCTCATCTCCAAGCTGTGGGGTTGTGCCACTAACCTTGTCGTCCCGGTACGTGATCCGCTGCGTCCCGTTCCCGTGATGCACGTCCCAGTCGAGGATCATGACGCGTGTCAGGCCGTGTGCCTGTACTGCGTAGGCGGCGGCGGCGGCGGCGGCGTTGAGCAGACAGAACCCGCTGGGCAGGTCGGCGTCGGCGTGGTGTCCCGGCGGGCGCACCACGCACGTGCCCGCTCCGCACGTGCCTCCTAATACCGCGTCTACCATCTGGGGACACGTATGGATTTTTTTTTTTATTTGTTGAGGCATACCAACATTACATACAAAGTTTTATAACTTTTTGTTTTTATGTATAACAAGGCAGGTATGTGACCACAATCGCACCTGGTATTAAGTGAGATGCAGTCTAAGATGGTACATATCTGCCTTATAAGTGCCTACTCACTAGGCCCGGATTATAGTCTACAACTTTCGGAAGTAGGACAAAGCGAGGCGAGGTTGCTTGAAGTGAAGAGAAGTGCAAAATGCAGTCTACAATCTACTTCAACTAAGGCCGTTTCCTGTTTTGTCGGCGCGGCAGCGGCAATCAGGAACACTCCATTGAAATATAGGCGCTCGGTACCGCGTATGTCGAGCGTGTTGATGTCGTGCCACTACCGCGCCGGACGGCGAAAACGGCCTAACTTCGATTTTTTTTATGCAGGACAAGGTCTAAACAACATACCTGCCCTGTAAGTGCCTATTCACTGTCGCCTTGAAAAGGCGATTATACTGAATTAATAATAGAAAAATAAAATAAAGAATTTTTTTTATTTTTTATTTATTTATTATTCATTATTGAGCAATTACATATTTGATCCAAATAGCGTCCTAAATCCTTTTTAGGTTTGTCTAGACACTATTGTTCTCTATACAAATAAAAACAAACGTTTTAGTATAAGCATTCACAACACTTTCAGTTATACATAGTTAAATGATAGTGTCAGAAATAAGTTACCTGTAAGACGCAACCCATGGCTACCGAGGCGCTCTCCAGAGACTCCGGGTGGAAATACACAGAGTCGAAGGCCTCCTTTTGGCTGTTTAAATCTCTTAGTTTCGTCGATGATAATTCCTTGAGCCTGAAATACATAACAAATAAAGTTATTTATGTATTAAGACAATAGCGTGATTGATATTAGAATTGATTTATTTAAGAAAATATATTATTACTCGATCTTTATCCAGTCTATAAAATATCATAAGTTGTGTGTGTAACGAGTAATCGCTAATATTATCGAATGAATGTTGGTAGCTCATTGAGATCTAAGCTCCATAGAACTCAATCAGAGCAAAGTTGAAACTGGTTTAAAGAAATCAAATCTATAGTCTGGTCCGTGAGCACGTAGAATTTTGTCCAATGACCCCAAGCTACCCATCCTTATTGCTCGCGCGTAATTATGTTGCTATCGCGCTCGCACACTCACTGCGGGTGCCAGTCGCACAGTCGCGACAGCAATATAATTACGCGCGAGCGATAAGGATGGGTAGCTCACCACCCGCTCGCGTAGCAACACATACGACCAAGGGTTCTGAACCTAATTTTTTGAAGTCGGTTCATAAGATTACCTATTGAGATGGTTCCTCGTGTGGACAGCCAATATCTCTTCGTCTGTCGCGGCCCGCGCCTGTATGTGGTGTAACCGCTCCAACAGCCCGAAGTCTCGGTGCCGCTCGTGTATCCTCATTATACGCTCCGGACATTCCACGTGGCCGCTGAAATGGACTTTAGTGTTGTAGGCATATGGTTGCACTTTGATTGTTAACTTTAAATTATTTTCAATGTCAAGTAAGAGTGAGTAAGTAAGTAGGTATGTAGTTATAAGGACACAATTAAAAGTAATTTTAGGAATTATATCCTAAAATTACTTTTACTATGTAACTATGAAATTAAAGCTACTGCCTTATACATGTGACCTTGTATACAGAGTAGTGTTGAAAATGACTACAATGACTGATCGTCATTTACGGTCAAATTGGTCAAAAAATAGTCATAAACTGTCAAAAATGGTCATTGACTATTCAGAAAGCGAGTAAACTGGAGTGACGTCATATCACTGCCTTTTTATAAAAACATGAATAGAATATGTACTTACGGTTCACAAATATTTTTGTGTTTCAGCATGGCTTGGTCGTAAATATACCCTACAGCGTGTTGTGGCAACGTCAAATCTGTCACTGAAATCAAAGAAATATCATGTTATTGTACAATCACGCTGAATACTCCATTTTAGCCTGAGAATTCAAGCAGCAGTCCCTTTATCCATCCCTTTGAGGGAACAAGGAAACTATGGAATTGTATTTGTTTTTGCAATTTAAAATTAGTAATTGGAACAGGATTAATGTGTACCTAATAAAACAGGCTTTTATTGAATGAAAAATGAAGATCTAATTCTAAATCATGAGTATCATGACGATTCTTAGTTACTTCCAAGAGAGTATTGCTAAAAAGAACCTTAAGACTATTGTAACAAGTTTTATATTACCTAGCCTTAACCTGTTAAGCTTCTCCATATTCTTTTTCTTGGTCTCGTTGTCCTGCAACGGGTAGCAGTCTCTCGTGGCGAACCTGTCAGGCCTCGTCTCGTCTCCCTCCCACCTCACCGCGACCGTATGTTTCTGTTTCGCTCTGTCGCACACGTTGGGCACCGACTCATCTATGCTGTACGTAGGCTGGTAGTTGTAGCAACGCCAGTACGGTTTGTGCGCGTATATGCAGTTGAGGATCGATTCACGGATGCTGTAAGGAATTTTATGAATATTTATTGTATTTGGTTGTAATGTGAAGCCACGATAGTCGTACGGGTGGTGAAAGAACTCGTAACTTTGTACAATACAAATTACTAATATTTAAAAAACCTAAGGAAGCAACATCACTATGGTCTTGTCCATCGTTTGGGCATCGTCACCGGGGGTCACGGCAAATGCTTAATTTTCCATGCCATTTAAAGTGATATTTCCCTAAACGTCATTTCAAACAAGTTTTCAACGAGTGAATAACTTTTATTAATAAACAACATAATGTGCAAGTTACGAGTAAGTATCCAGCGTTTTATTAATGAAAATTTATCTGCCGGCCTTTAATACTTAATTAACACTTAACCTAATAAGTACGTATAAATATTGTCCAAAATAGTCTATGTCTTGTTGGTGTTAATAAACAAATAAATAACTTAACAATTTTTTTTTCGTTTTGTGTTGTTATTATTTATAAACTGTGCTTACTGTGTTCATAAAGTCCATCTATTTTATTCTATTATACTCACTCGTCGCTAGGTGGTTCGGGCGCCAGAGCCGGCGGCGGGTGTCCAAGCAGAGTACGCAGCGTGAGCGCCGCGCCTTCAGCCAGGGACGGCACACAGTATCCGCCTTCTAACACCACACACACCGCCGGGCACACCGACATCAAGAGGTGCGTCAGAGTCGCGTAACACGCCGGGGACACTTCCATTTCGCCCTGGGAGTTTTCAAAATCAAAATTGTCTCATTTTTTTTTAAAGAATATGATTTTTTTTAAATGGGACTATTAGAGATGGCCAAACAGAGTACGCAGCGTGAGCGCCGCGCCCTCAGCCAGGGACGGCACACAGTACCCGCCTTCTAGTACTACGCACACCGCCGGGCACACCGACATCAAGAGATGCGTCAGAGTCGCGTAGCACGCCGGGGACACTTCCATTTCGCCCTGGGAGTTTTTACAATCAAAATTGGCTTTTTTTTTAAAGAATATGAATTTTTGTAGAATATTTTTTTGAAAATGAGGCTATTAGAGATGGGAATAGTCCCGTAAGCAGACCGTCGGGCATATCGATATCAAGAGGTGCGTCAGCGTCGCGTAGCACGCCGGGGATACTTCAATTTCACCCTGGGTGGTTATCAAAATCTTGTCTTTATTTGAGTAGATTTATGACTACTTGGACTTCACTAATTGTGTCTAATTGACAGTAAACTGTAGTTCTTAGCTACACAGAAATTGTAGCGAACTAGGAATAGTCCCGTAAATGTTTTAGTACTTACAATTAAGTAAAATTTTGCTCATAAGGAACCTATTATCTCATGTCTTTTTTCCATCAGTGCATCGAGAGAAACATTAAGCCCATGAACCTTTCAACCTTTTGAGATATTTGGCACAAGCAAAAACTAGCAAGCAAAATACTGTAACCCAACAAATAAGGAACTAGCAAGTCAGTCAATCAAGAAAAATCATTAATGAAAATTTTGGTAACTCGCCACTCTACGCCACAAAAACAGAACAATCAGCGATTCAAGTACGTTTTCTTGAGAATGCGTGACTTCTCCATGCGGTCAAATGTATATGCGACTAAGTGAAAAAGCAGTTATTTTCATCACATTTCTATCCCACCTTTTCATCACCTAACGCGGCGTCGTAGCCAGCCGACACGATTACCAGTTCGGGCGAGAACTGAAAGAGACGGATATAGCTACAGTAAAAGAGAAGGATATAGTACCTCTGGACAGCCAATGGCAGCGTCGTATCCCGCTGATACCAGTATCAGCTCTGGTTGATACTGAAGTTGGGAAAAAAGTTTTCATTGAGTTTAGAAGCATTTAGAACCACAAGATTTGTATGATTAGCCTAAGCCCACCTTCAGATGATGAGCAAAGTTACATGTAGCGAAACGCGCGGTAAAATAAAATACAATGTATTTGTAAACGCGCGTTGAGCGCTCATCATCTGAATGTGGAATTAGAACAAATCAAAGACATATTTCATTATATTAGTAAAAAACAAACTGAATTTTATTTGTTAAGTAATTAATAGCCAAAACAATCTTTAAAACTTGAATAATTAATAATCTTATTTTTTATGTAATAGGTGGCAGACGAGCAAACGGATCATCATAATCATTTCAGCCACAGGACCTTCAACAAAAAAGGAAGAAGAACTATCGTCAGTTGGTCTTGGTATTATTATTAATACAATATTTTTAAAATTTGTATCAAGTATCTTGTCACCTCGAGCGCCATAGGCAGCAGCAGCTGGTGCCATATGGCCAGGTAGTCCCCGTCGTGCATGCCAGTCTTATTGAGCGGCACATTAAAGGTGGTACCGGCGCCGCGCCCGCTGCCTACGTAGTGAAAGTCCGACTGCCGCAGGTTGGGCCAGAACGCGCCGTGCTCGTAGCGGTGGATGGAGAAATACACCACCCTGTATGAAGGTTACTTTACAATGGTACTACAGAATAATAATTACATGTACAGAAAGTTTTCTAGGTCTGTTTGGTTGGTGAAAAAATGTCTACTCAATATCTTCATCATGGCTCAGAAGTCCCTGCGTGATCGAATCAGAAATGAGGAGATCCGTAAGAGAACCAGAGTGACTGACATAGCCCGCAGAATCCCTTTTAAATCAAGTGGCAGTGGGCGGGGCATAGCTTGTAGAGCTGATGGTCGCTGGGGCAAGAAAGTTCTTGAGTGGCGACCACGAGCCGGAAGACGTAGCGTGGGGAGGCCTAGGCTCCCACTAGGCGGACCGACGATCTGGTGAAGGTCGCGGGAGGTGCGTGGATGCGAGCGGCGCAGGACCGGCCTTTGTGGAAATCCTTGGGGGAGGCCTTTGTCCAACAGTGGACGACTTTCGGCTGAAACGAACTCAATATCGTCAACAATATGGTGTAATTTAGCTTGTCTCAAAGTCGAGCACCGTTTCGTTTGACTATGTCAGTGACCGGTACTGTGCCGATGCGATAGGGCTGACTGTTACAAGAAGCTACTGTATCGCCATCAAGCGCACCACACGGTTATTTTTTCTAATTTCCATAGTGTTTTTTTACAAATGGTGAAGAATACGCACGCTTGTACGTCACTCGCTAAGAAGTTTTGAAGTCGAAAGGTTGAGGATCTTACCTGGGGTCATCATAGAACATCTGTTGCGTCGCTTGTCCATGGTGGACATCCCAGTCCACAATCAATATCCTGCAAACAAAATTTTTATGAACATATTACATGACTCTGAGAAGCAGCAGGCAAGCTATATTGTCTATGAGAGAGATATGTCATACTAGGACATTCACCCGCGGCTCCGTCTCAGTCTACGGATTTATATTGAGCGAGCCATTCGGCTTCGAGGGGTCAATCTCAATAGTCGAGCTCACCGCGAATAGGTCTAGCTCGTGAATGCCGATGAGAAAGGCCAATGGGTTATGATGTGGGTGTCTCCTCAGAAGGGCGGGGCTTTTTTAACATTATGAGAGAGTTCTCTTGTCACATGGCGCTCCTAGCTAGATGTTAGTACCTGTTCAGCCCTTGCTTGTCTATGGCGTGTCTCGCAGCCAGCGCAACGTTGTTGTAGAAGCAGTAGCCGCAGGGCTCGGCCGCCATGGCGTGGTCCCGGCGACCGCACGANATAACCTTGTCGTCCCGGTACGTGATCCGCTGCGTCCCGTTCCCGTGATGCACGTCCCAGTCCAAGATCATGACGCGGGTCAGGCCGTGAGCTTGTACGGCGTAGGCGGCGGCGGCGGCGGCGGCGTTGAGCAGACAGAACCCGCTGGGCAGGTCGGCGTCGGCGTGGTGTCCCGGCGGGCGCACCACGCACGTACCTGCCCCACACGTGCCTCCTAACACCGCGTCTACCATCTGGCGACAAGTATGGATTTTTTTATTTTTTTTATTTACTAGCTTTCCGACCGCGGCTTGGCCCGCGTAAAAAAGAGCTGTTTTTAGGGTTTTCCCGCTCGCGGCTTCGCCCGGGGTTTACCCGGAAATTATTCGAATTTTTCTCGCCGTAAAAACCATCCTTGAATTTCAACAAACATTAAAAAAAGGATTGGCAAAATTGGTCCAGGCGTTGTTGAGTTATGCGCTTACCAACACATTTTGCGATTCATTTTTATTTTTATATTATAGAAGATTGAGCCATACCAACAATATAACATACAAAGTATGTTTCTTAGATTATGGCTTCGTGCGCTTCGTGTTTATACTTCGGAGCACTGAAGCCCTACTCGGGAGCAAAAACCGACAACTTTCAGAAGTAGATCAAAGTGAGGCAAGGTTTCTTGAAAGGAAGAGAAGTGCAAAATCCTTCCTAATCCACCCTAGATTGCATCCCACTTAACATCAGGTGCGATTGTGGTCAAATACCTGTCTTGTTATGCATCAATAAAATGCAGTCTACAATCTACTTCAACTAAGGCCGTTTTCCGACTTGTCGGCGCGGCAGTGGCACGACATCAGCATTCAGCACGTCAGAAAACGGATTTTTTTTTTACAGGACAAGGTCTTAACAACATACCTACCTATTCACTGTCGCCTTGAAAAAGCAATTATACTGAATTTCAAATTAACAACTAAGATAACGAAATGATAGTGTCAGAAATGAGTTACCTGTAAGACACACCCCATTGCTACCGATGCGCTTTCCAGAGAGTCCGGGTGGAAGTACACCGAGTCAAATGCCTCCTTTTGGCTGTTCAGATCTCTTAGTTTCGTCGATGATAATTCCTTGAGCCTGAAATACATAACAAATAACAAGTTATTTATGTATTAAGACAACAGCGTGATTGATTTTAGACTTGATTTATTTAAGAAAATATATTACTCGATCTTTATCCAGTCTATAAAATATCATAAGTTCAAGGTTTACATGTGTAATCGCTAACATTAACTAACGAATGTTGGTAGCTCATTGAGACCATAACCACCATACTACCCGTTCGCGCTAAGTTTGCCGGTCTGTGGAATGCGCGTCCCCTCCTCCAACCGCGATTAAACCTAAATAATTAGTGATTAAACGCAATTGAGTGTTTTATTTTACGGAAATACACAATTTTTATCAATATTAATAAATAGAAAATATTTTCAATATAGTTTGCTAAAGTTATAGACGCTTTCCTTCGAGTGATGTCATATCGCCAGCGGCAAACTTATCGCGAACGGATAGTAGAACTCAATCAGAGCAAAGTTGAAACTGGTTTAAAGAAATAAAATCTAGAATCATATCTTTATTTTAATATGTACTTATAGAGTTTTCCAATTCGGTTTACAAATTGAGTTCTGTAATAAGGCCTCCCCCACACTATCGTTTTTCGAGCGTCGCGGCGTCGTCATCTTGCCAGCGCCCGCGCAGCGTCGACGCTAATATACATACAACCAAGGGTTCTGAACCAAATTTTTTGAAGTCGGTTCATAAGATTACCTATTGAGATGGTTCCTCGTGTGGACAGCCAATATCTCTTCGTCTGTCGCGGCCCGCGCCTGTATGTGGTGTAACCGCTCCAACAGCCCGAAGTCTCGGTGCCGCTCGTGTATCCTCATTATACGCTCCGGACATTCCACGTGGCCGCTGAAATGGACTTTAGTGTTGTAGGCATACGGTTGCACTTTGATTGTTAACTTTATATTATTTTCAATGTCAAGTAAGAGTGAGTAAGTAAGTAGGTATGTAGCTATAAGGACACAATTAAAAGTAATTTTAGGAATTATATTCTAAAATTACTTTTACTATGTAACTATGAAATTAAAGCTACTGCTTTATACATGTGACCTTGTATACAGAGTACTGTTGAAAATTACTACAATGACTGATCGTCATTTACGGTCAAATTGGTCAAAAACTAGTCATAAACTGTCAAAAATGGTCATTGACTATTCAGAAAGCGAGTAAACTGGAGTGACGTCATATCACTGCCTTTTTATAAAAACATGAATAGAATACTTACGGTTCACAAATATTTTTGTGTTTCAGCATGGCTTGGTCGTAAATATACCCTACAGCGTGTTGTGGCAACGTCAAATCTGTCACTGAAATCAAAGAAATATCATGTTATTGTACAATCACGCTGAATACTCCATTTTAGCCTGAGAATTCAAGCAGCAGTCCCTTAATCCATCCCTTTTAGGGAACAGGGAAACTTTGGAATTGTATTTGTTTTTGCAATTTAAAATTAGTAATTGTAACAGGATTAATGTGTAATAAAACAGGCTTTTATTGAATGACAAATGAAGATCTAAATCATGAGTATCATGACGAAGTTACTCCCAAGAGATTATTGCTAAAAAGAACCTTAAAACTATTGAAACAAGTTTTATATTACCTAGCCTTAACCTGTTCAGCTTCTCCATATTCCTTTTCTTGGTCTCGTTGTCCTGCAACGGGTAGCAGTCTCTCGTGGCGAACCTGTCAGGCCTCGTCTCGTCTCCCTCCCACCTCACCGAGACCGTATGCTTCTGTTTCGCTCGGTCACACACGTTGGGCACCGACTCATCTATGCTGTACGTGGGCTGGTAGTTGTAGCAACGCCAGTACGGTTTGTGCGCGTATATGCAGTTGAGAATTGATTCACGGATGCTGTAAGGAATTTTATGAATATTTATTGTATTTGGTTGTAATGTGAAGCCACGATAGTGGGACGGTGAAGGGGTCGAACTAGCCGAGTCAACATTCGAGGAACGCGGGTCCGAACCCCGCCGTCGTTCTACTATTGTGGTGAGCCCTTTCATAACACAAGTATTTAGTACGAGGGGCTAACGGGACTTGGTGCAATACAATTTACCAATTATTTAAAAAAATAACCTAAGGAAGCTAAAGCCTGGTCCGTGAGCACGTAGAATTTTGTCCAATGACCCTAACCTACCCATCCTTATCGCTCGCGCGTAATTATATTGCTGTCGCGACTGTGCGACGGGCGCCCGCAGTGAGTGTGCGAGCGATAAGGATGGGTAGCTTGGGGTCATTGGACAAAATTCTACGTGCTCACGGACTAGGCTTTAGTAGTTCTTGTTTTTTCATTTACAGGAGGGGTATGTCTTGTTGGTGTTAATAAATAAAAAAGTACTCCATACTCACTCGTCACTAGGTGGTTCGGGCGCCAGCGCCGGCGGCGGGTGTCCTAGCAGAGTACGCAGCGTGAGCGCCGCGCCCTCAGCCAGAGACGGCACACAGTATCCGCCTTCTAACACCACGCACACCGCCGGGCACACCGACATCAAGAGGTGCGTCAGAGTCGCGTAACACGCCGGGGACACTTCCATTTCGCCCTGGGAGTTTTTAAAATCAAAATTGTCTCATTTTTTTAAAGAATAAGATTTTTTTTGAAAATGGGACTATTAGAGATGCGAATAGACCCGTAAGCACACCGCCGGGCACATCGATATCAAGAGGTGAGTTCGCGTCGCGTAACACGGCGGGGCACTTCCATTTCACCCTGGGTGGTTATCAAAATCTTGTCTTTATTTGAGTAGACTTATGATTACTTGGACTTCACTAATTGGGTCTAATTGACAGTAAATTGTAGATCCCAGCTACACAGAAATTGTAGCGAACTAGGAATAGTCCCGTAAATGTTTTAGTACTTACAAAAGTAAAATTTTGCTCTTAAGGAACCTATTATATAATGTTTATTTTCCATCAGTGCATCGAGACAAACATTAAGCCCATGAACCTTTCAACTTTGTGAGATATTTGGCACAAGCAAAAACTAGCAAGCAATATACTGTAACCCAACAAATAAGTAACTAACAAGTCAATCAATAAAAATAATTTGAAAAGTTTGGCAACTCGTCACTCTACGCCACAAAAACAGAACAATCAGCGATTCAAGAACGTTTTCTTGACAATGCGTGACTTCTCCATGCGGTCAAATGTATATGGCGACTGAGTGAAAAAGCAGTTATTTTCATCACATTTTATCCCACCTTTTCATCGCCTAACGCGGCGTCGTAGCCAGCCGACACGATTACCAGTTCGGGCGAGAACTGAAAGAGACGGATGTAGCTACAGTAAAAGAGAAGGATATAGTACCTCTGGGCAGCCAATGGCAGCGTCGTATCCCGCTGATACCAGTATCAGCTCTGGTTGATACTGAAGTTGGGAAAAAAGTTGTCATTGAGTTTTTGTTTATACTGAGGGCTGAGTGTGAGTTTTTTTCAAACGCGCTCAATAGTGAGCGCGTCAAAAAATGACATTAAATGTATGATATTATTATATTGTACAGCGCCCTAGCGGGAAACTATAAAAAACTAAAATTTTCATACATTTTTTAAACGCGATCACTAGTGAGCGTGTTTAATGTAAACTCACACTCAGCCCACTGATAGAGAAATAAAAATAATGCTCCATCTATGACATTTAAAAAACACAAGTTTTGTATAATCAGCCTTACTAAGCCCACGTTCCGATGATAAGCGCTCAACGCGCGGGCGCACTCCGAGAATAAAATACATGTAGATGTAAACGCGCGTTAAGCGCTCATCCTCTGAACGTGACCTTGGAATAAATCGAAAGGATTTTCCTTTAAAGTAAGTAAATAAATAAATAAACTGAATTTTATTTGTTAAGTTACTAACGACCAACACAATCTTTAAAACTTGAATAACGACTCAGTCGTTCAGTTCACATAGGCTTCCTCTTAGATTAAAACAAAAAAGGAAGAAAGAACGATCGTCAGTTGGTCTTGGTATTATTATTACTACAATATTTTTATGTTTTAAGTATCTTGTCACCTCGAGCGCCATAGGAAGCAGCAGCTGGTGCCATATGGCCAGGTAGTCCCCGTCGTGCATGCCAGTCTTATTGAGCGGCACATTAAAGGTGGTACCGGCGCCGCGCCCGCTGCCTACGTAGTGAAAGTCCGACTGCCGCAGGTTGGGCCAGAACGCGCCATGCTCGTAGCGGTGGATGGAGAAATACACCACCCTGTATGAAGGTTACTTTACAATGGTACTACAGAATAATAATTTACATGTACATACATTTAGAAAAAAATCTACTCAATATCGTCATCATGGCTCAGAAGTCCCTGCGTGATCGAATCAGAAATGAGGAGATCCGTAAGAGAACCAGAGTGACTGACATAGCCCGCAGAATCGCTTAAATCAAGTGGCAGTGGGCGGGGCACATAGCTCGTAGAGCTGATGGCCGCTGGGGCAGGAAAGTTCTCGAGTGGTGACCACGAGCCGGAAGACGTAGTGTGGGGAGGCCTAGGCTCCCACTAGGCGGACCAACGATCTGGTGAAGGTCGCGGGAGGTGCCTGGATGCGAGCGGCGCAGGACCGGTCTTTGTGGAAATCCTTGGGGGAGGCCTTTGTCCAGCAGTGGACGTCTTTCGGCTGAAACGAACTCAATATCGTCAACAATATGGTGTAATTTAGCTTGTCTCAAAGTCGAGCACCGTTTCGTTTGACTATGTCAGTGATCAGTACTGTGCCGATGCGATAGTGCTGACTGTTACAAGAAGCTACTGTATCGCCATCAAGCGCACCACACGGTTATTTTTTCTAATTTCCATGGTGTTTTTTTTTAAAATTGGTGAAGAATACGCGCCCTCACTAAGAAGTTTTGAAGTCGAAAGGTTGAGGATCTTACCTGGGGTCATCATAGAACATCTGTTGCGTGGCTTGTCCATGGTGTACATCCCAGTCCACAATCAGTATCCTGCAAACAAATTTTCTATTAACATATTACACGACTGAGTTGATAAGCAGCAGGCAAGCTATATTATTTATGACAGATAGAAATTCATGTATAGTAGCTTTTGTTATATGCTTTTTCTGCGTGCATTTCTTTGTCACAGACAACAATTTTTGTTATCTGTGGTCTTTGAAAGGGAGCCGTGAGTTATTGTCCTAAAATTGTCCGCGGCTCCGGCTCAGGCTATAGCTTGCTATTGAGCGAGCCCCTCCGACTTCGTGAGGTCGCTGGTCGAGCCCTACTAGTGCTAGCTCGTGAGTGCTTATTTATTATATGTGTTTTCTTGTCACATGGCGCTCCTAGCTAGACGTTAGTACCTGTTCAGCCCGCGCTTGTCTATGGCGTGTCTGGCAGCCAGCGCAACGTTGTTGTAGAAGCAGTAGCCGCAGGGCTCGGCCGCCATGGCGTGGTGTCCCGGCGGCCGCACGAGCGCCGCGCCGTTGTGGTCCACTGTATCGATGGTCGAGCCCTTTCTATTTTACCGTCGATGGGGACGGCTAGTGGGTTAGGTCGGGCTCTTCCCAGAAGGGGAGGCCTTCCATTAGAACCTAACGGTGTCCTCCAGAGCCATTGAAACGGCGCGACTCGTCGTGTGCTTAATATAATATTATGGAAGAGTTCTCTTGTCACATGGCGCTCCTAGCTATAGTCTGGTCTGTGAGCACGTAGAATTTTGTCCAATGACCCCAAGCTACCCATCCTTATCGCTCGCGCGTAATTATATTGCTGTCGCGACTGTGCGACGGGCGCCCGCAGTGAGTGTGCGAGCGCGACAGCAACATAATTACGCGCGACCGGGCTTTAGACGTTATTACCTGTTCAGCCCGCGCTTGTCTATGGCGTGCCTCGCAGCCAACGCGACGTTGTTGTAGAAGCAGTAGCCGCAGGGCTCGGCCGCCATGGCGTGGTGTCCCGGCGGCCGCACGAGCGCCGCGCCGTTCTGGTCCACTGTGTCGATGGTCGAGCCCTTTCTATTTTACCGTCGATGGGGACGGCTAGTGGGTTATGTCGGACTGTTCCCAGAAGGGCGGGGCTTTCACTAAATCCCGACGGTGTCATCTGGAGCCATTGAGACGGAGCCGCGAGTTGTTGTCCTAAAACTGGCTTCGAGGTGTCGATGGTCAAGCCCGCCGCCACTTGTGAGTGCTTAATATTATGGAAGAGCTCTTGTCACATAGCGCTCCTAGCTATAGTCTGGTCTGTGAGCACGTAGAATTTTGTCCAATGACCCCAAGCTACCCATCCTTATCGCTCGCGCGTAATTATATTGCTGTCGCGACTGTGCGACGGGCGCCCGCAGTGAGTGTGCGAGCGCGACAGCAACATAATGAGGGCTATCGTTTTTATACTTAACAGTTGGCACCCCTGGCGATTGACAGGACCTTACTCTACAGTGGCGCCATCTTGATGAGTGCAATTGCGATAGTCCTCCTACCACTTTAGCGCTCACCAGTTGGTGCCACTGTCTTCGCTACTAGCAAGTGACAGGACCTTACTCTACAGTGGAGCTAACTGGTGAGCGCTAAAACGATAGCCCTCATTACGCGCGACCGGGCTTTAGACGTTATTACCTGTTCAGCCCGCGCTTGTCTATGGCGTGCCTCGCAGCCAGCTCGCGTTACTTGGTGCGTCAGAACTCTCGGGAGATTACATGCAGGATCCTCAAATGCTGTATACAACATCGTATCAGGTGACGAATCATGGATATACGCGTACGAACCCGAAACAAAAAACCAGTCACGAGTTTGGGTGTTCGAAAATGAATTAAAGCCAACAAAAATTGTTCGTTCACGGAGTGTTGCAAAAAAAATGGTGGCCACGTTTGTCTCCAAAACCGGCCATGTTGCGACTATTCCTCTTGGGGGACAAAGAACGGTTAATGCAGATTAGTATGCTAGCATTTGTTTGCCACAGGTCGTTTCTGAACTCCGTAAAGAGAACTGCAACCGCCGCATCATCCTCCATCACGACAATGCGAGTTCTCACACCGCGCACTGAACAAAGGAGTTTTTAGAGCAAGAAAACATAGAATTATTAGTCCATCCGCCGTACAGCCTCGACCTAAGCCCTAATGATTTCTATACTTTCCCTTAAATAAAGAATAAATTGCGTGGTCAGAGATTTTCATCACCTGAAGAAGCTGTGGAAGCCTACAAAACGGCCATTTTGGAGACCCAAACTTCCGAATGCAATGGTTGCTTCAATGATTGGTTTCGTGTATGGAAAAATGTGTCAAATTTCGCGGAGAATACTTTAAAAAGCAATAAATACATTTTTAAATAGTAATGTTGTTTCACTTCCTTGATTCCCGAAATTTTCAGTGCCGCCCTCGTAGCAAGTGACAGGACCTTACTCTACAGTGGAGCTAACTGGTGAGCGCTAAAACGATAGCCCTCATTACGCGCGACCGGGCTTTAGACGTTATTACCTGTTCAGCCCGCGCTTGTCTATGGCGTGTCTCGCAGCCAGCGCAACGTTGTTGTAGAAGCAGTAGCCGCAGGGCTCGGCCGCCATGGCGTGGTGTCCCGGCGGCCGCACGAGCGCCGCGCCGTTCTGGTCCACTGTATCGATGGTCGAGCTCTTTCTTTTAGATGTTAGTACCTGTTCAACCCTTGCTTGTCTATGGCATGCCGATGGGAATGGCCTATGGGTTGTGTCGGACTCACCCCAGGAGGGCGGGGCTTTCACTAAAACCCGACGGTGTCATCTGGAGCCATTGAGACGGAGCCGCGAGTCGTTGTCCTAAAACTGGCTTCGAGGTGTATAATATGGTCCAGGCAGCCGCCACTTGTGAGTGCTTAATATTATGGAAGAGTTCTCTTGTCACATGGCGCTCCTAGCTATAGTCTGGTCTGTGAGCACGTAGAATTTTGTCCAATGACCCCAAGCTACCCATCCTTATCGCTCGCGCGTAATTATATTGCTGTCGCGACTGTGCGACGGGCGCCCGCAGTGAGTGTGCGAGCGCGACAGCAACATAATGAGGGCTATCGTTTTTATACTTAACAGTTGGCACCCCTGGCGATTGACAGGACCTTACTCTACAGTGGCGCCATCTTGATGAGTGCAATTGCGATAGTCCTCCTACCACTTTCGCGCTCACCAGTTGGTGCCACTGTCTTCGCTACTAGCAAGTGACAGGACCTTACTCTACAGTGGCGCTAACTGGTGAGCGCTAAAACGATAGCCCTCATTACGCGCGACCGGGCTTTAGACGTTATTACCTGTTCAGCCCGCGCTTGTCTATGGCGTGCCTCGCAGCCAGCGCCACGTTGTTGTAGAAGCAGTAGCCGCAGGGCTCGGCCGCCATGGCGTGGTGTCCCGGCGGCCGCACGAGCGCCGCGCCGTTGTGGACCGCGCCCGACACGATGCGGTCCACCATGTCTATGGTCGAGCCCGCGGCCATTAGGGCTAGCTCGTGAGTGCTCTAAAAACAGAACAACTATAAAATCGTCGGCCGTTTGGTGTAGTGGTTCAGTGTGCCTACCATGAGTTTACGTTAGGTGAGCTCGCTAGCGAATACGTCAAAAAATTCTATGAAGATTTTATTTCTTGAAAGTAGCCGCTAGGGGCGCTGCACAATATGTCATACATTTAAATGTCATTTTTTTACGCAGTCGCTAGCGAGCACACCTAATGTAAACTCATGGTAGGCACACAGAACGGACTACTATGCCGAGAGGTCCCGGGTTCGATTCCCGGCCAGGCAGAAATTGAAATGATGAATTTTAATTTCTGTGACCGGGTCTGGGTGTGACTATGTATAATATTTATGTATTTAAAAAAAAAAGTATATAAGGTGTTATTTTTTGTACTGATCATACTTTACCAAGGCATCTAATAAAATCATACAAATACAACCCAAGTGTTTTTAAAAAAAAATTCAGGCTAGTTTTTGTTTTTACTTTTTCTAACAAAAAAAAGATATTATTTTTACAACCATCCTGTCTTCACTCACTGCCTCTCTCTCTTTCTTTACTCATTTCATTCATACGAGTACGAACAATGGCCGCGCGCGTTCATTCAACGTTCACACACATAAAGGTTAGATTACACTAAGCCTACGTTACCAAAAAATATCACTCGTGAGTATGTACGATGTTACGTCATGTTAATAGGTACTACGCGCTGGGAGAAACAAAATCTAGCTACATAAGTAGGTAAATAAGTGTATTTTCATTAGTGTAATAGCGGGGGACTTTTCCAACGAACCGAGGCGAATCATCCGCGTTAAACTAGAAATTTAAAAAAGGATAGAAATTGGAATTCAATATCTACGGTTTCGTAATGCCTACGCAATTTATTTAGAGACGTAATAAAAAATTGATAGGTACATACCTATTACTACTTCGCTTCGCTTCAGTGGAAATGCACCCTAATATTGAATATGAATAGGTGTTGTAAATAAAACTCACTGATCAATTTTTCTGGTTTTAATTCCTAAATTATGATTTGCCATCACACTTTNATAATATTTATGTATTTAAAAAAAAAGTATATAAATAATATATCCGTTAAGCTAGCACCCATAACACAAGCATTAAGTTGCTTACTTTGGGGCTAGCTGGCACTGTGTGAAATTGTCCAAAGATTTATTATTATTATAAAAGCGAAAGGTCACTGACTGACTCACTCATCACGAAATCTCAGAAACTGCAAGTGCCTAGCACTTTCTAGTTCTCACATTTCTGAGAGTCTCAAAATTTGCATGGGGGTTCCTTTTAGAATGTAAGTGCTTACTAAGACGGAATTTTGCAAGATTAAACCCAGCAAGATACCGGTTTGAACTGGTCAAACTGGTCGCGTCATGTCTGGTCTCTCATCGGAATCTATGGCAGAAACTTAGATGCAACTCAAAAGTAACTAGAAGTTGCAGTTGTGTTTCACCGTGTGTTCTGGTGTAATGTGTGTCGTTCGGGAGACACAATAAAACAGTTAGATGTGCGCACTGTAGGTTTAATCGTCCGAATGAATATTAGAAAAACCAAATTAAATAATTTGATGGTTACTCAAAATGTAGATACATATTAGAATAATAATTTAAATGTGAAATAAAAATGACATTAATATTCAACAAAACTAGTTTAAAATAAAATATTATCTCAGCCAATTCTGTTAATTAATTATTAAAAGTTTTGCATACAGAAATACAGTACAAAAAAAAAACGAACTTAATGTCGTATGGCATTATCAACCAGTCAACCATTGGTCTGTTATTTAAAAGTTATGTTTAAATTAAATCGACAAAAATAAAATTATGATCAACATTGAAATGTTATAATCGAAATTGGAAAGTTATGATTAATTTGCGTAAATATTTTTGAAGGTTCTAATTTCTTACTAAATAATAAGTTTTTATTCTGCTGTTAAAATAAATAGACGTTATAATGGCTATCAGATCAAGTTTAGACTTTTTATTAAGTTCACATTAAAATAATGTGCGCTACATTCAGTGTAAAAAAATAGGTAAATCACATCCAAATGAAATAAAAATATTGATCATTTAAAAAAAAAAATCAAAGAAGTTACTAAAAGTTATGATAACATTTTTAAATTTTTCAACAATAAGATTATGCAATGTAGTGAATACTTTATTAATTTATTGAATTATGATTATGATTGTTGTTAAAATGTTTCAGTTAAGTACGTTAAAATGATCAAAGAAATAAAATTTAAATTAATTATTAGATTCGCAGGATACCTAAATCGGCATGATTCGATAATTAATATGGAGAATGTAGTACATTTTAAGAAATGTCTCCTAATTAAATTATTAGTTAAAGTTATTAAAATAACTTACCTTTATCGACTGCATGAAGTAGCATTAAGTACCTATGAATTTTTTAAAAGTTTTAATTACCAGCAATATAAAGTTGAACTTTTCTTTATATTCAAAATTGTTTATAATATCAGAATAATTTTTAACATAATATATTATTTTCAAGGTAAATCTAATAAAATTGTGTTACCAAGCTTTGTACTATGTATGTAAAAGATTTCACATAATTATAAAAATAAATTGCAAAATTTCCATTAAGTATTTTCCATAAAATTATAAACGATATTTTAAAATGTCAATAGGAAATATCCACGTATTATGTATGACAATATTTACTGCAATATTAATTTAATTAAAAATGATTCGTCTACGTTATTATGAATAAGTACCTACATACGTGAAAAAAAAAGTCATTACACTTTTATATGACCTTAATTACAAAGATAAATGATTTTCAATAATTATGTATAGTGGCCACTTATACGAAGTTAAGAATATTAATTAAAATAATAAAAGGCTAAACATATTGGTCATGTGTACGTGTTCCAAACTTCTAACTTCTCATCTTCACAACCCGGCGCCAATCCATCATCACGCACCTTCTGCATCTCCCGGCAGCTAAATATCCTCTCACGTCAGCCAATGTCCTCCAACACCATCGTCACCCGGCAGCTACGCCCAGCACAGTTTCAAAATTTCTTCATTTATTTATAGGTTTAACGCGGCTGCATTTCTTTCATCTTACGCCATCCAAAATGTGGTCTCCATAATTCACCAAAAATGTTCACTTCATATTTGATTTGTAGACGAAAGTCTTTTATAATTCAGTCCGTTCACATATTTTAAAATATTATTCGCAAATTCACTTTTTATTTAATTAATGATTGATTGCGCAGCGCTGCCCGTGGGCAGCACTGGCAGGGTCGCCATGTAATGTGTGTCGTTCGGGAGACACAATAAAACAGTTAGATGTGCGCACTGTAGGTTTAATCGTCCGAATGAAGATTATCCTAAGCTTATATACTAGTGGTTTATGCCTAATATGGGGAAAGGATGCGTACACACTACACTGGGCCTAAGGGGGTAAAAAAACGTGATTCACGCGTACGAAGTTGCAGGCAGCCGTTATCGGCTTTACCTTTATAAAAAGTTAGAGAACTCATAACACTTAATTTTTGCAAGTAGGCTTTTAAAAAACACTTTTAAACGTCTCGGTATTAACCCTACCACTGCTTCGGGACAATACGGGCCAGTGCTGAGAAGAAGCAGCGTAAGATACTCAATCATTTGTGAAATTATAAAATGTAAATTATATTTGTAATTGCATTAATTATTGTTAAAAAAAATATGTATGTAAACCCCTCTGCTTGTACTTGTGTCTGTCTTGTTGATTGTCCTAAATAAATAAATAAATAAAAAAAATGTGTAGCAGAAACTTCTAAATAAAAATACTCACAGGATGTATGTAGATGGCATCGTATTTAGAAGACAGGTCTTCCAAATATTCGAGATTGTTGTTCTGGTGGGTAGTCTCAAGCATCTCAAACACACTAGGAGAATGCAGAATGTTTAATTCTTCTTTATCCGCGGCACGTGGAGGGAATTCTTTGCATTGTTCTATGAGGTTCAGTTCTTTACACCTGGAACAGTAGAGTAGGCAAGGAAACTTGTAAATTAATTTTGAATGGGGCTAGCTGGCGTTAGAAAAGTGCTTCTGGTATCTTCTTACATCTTATATTGTCTTTTTATTATGATTTACAACCTCACGATGATTAAATCAGAAATAAAGATGATATGGTAAAATATGATGTTATTACATTTTTTCTGTGTATAATTGAATGCTATACAAAATGGATGTCTTAAAAGTGTCTGGTAATAAGGATACAAAGAAAAACAATTTACTTATTGTTATCTGTATATTATTGTAGCAAGCAGGTATTAAAATTTTAATTGTTCTTAATATCAGTATAGTGTTACAGTTAAATGAAGGCCCAAGATAAGTTTTATTGCAGTAGTAATTACATTGTACATGGTTTATATCTTTTACAAGTGAACGTCATAAGAATATTCTACTGTCTGCATACCTGTCAATCACACGTATTAACCTCTCAGGGCACTCAGGGTAGTTTTCGTCCCACAGACACCGGTGCTCAGCCATTCGAGGCTCCGTAACAAAGCCTGTTGGCCCCTTCACTTTGTTTTTAGATTCCATGGCCTGTAAAATTATCATTCATAAAGGAATCTGTCTTTATTGAAATTACTTCATTCAGAAAATATGTGATTTATTTTTTTTATTTATAAAGTGAATAAATTTATGTTTATCATTCTTAAATTTAAGTTACTTACATAACACTATAATACCAGTAAGCTATTATATTATAGTGGAGTAGATTAAAAATGTATCATACAAAAAACAAGAGAAAAAAGTCAGAGCAATGGCCAGCTATCATACTTAAGAACTCTTTACCTGTGTATCACAAATAAAACTGATTTGAATTTACTTGACAAAAGTTAAATTAAATAGTATAAAAAAGATTAAAAACTTACAATTTGATAATGGTCTCGAATCACAGTGTCCACAGTCTGTTTTTTCTTCTGCAGAGCCTTCTTTTTCGCTGCAAGCACAGAGGCAGACGGCTGGAATATACAGTTGAAAGTATCTGTCAATACTTAGATAACGAAAAACGTGTCGACCATAATCAGAGATAAGAAGGCAAACAAAGCGTAAAGACTTGTAGATGTTTCGTAAGATTTAAATACCTAATTTGTAAGATACCATTCGCTAGTTACAATGAGTGACTTTCCTTGTGTGAATATTTAATCAAATGAATTTCTTAAATTAATTTTTTTCCTTGTTTATTTACTTACTTGAAATGGCATTACCATTTCATTTAATAAGTTCATTTTTTAAATTAGGTAGGTACTTAGGGCATACATTATTATGAAATGAGTAAGCAATTTATTCATTTATTTAATAACTTTATCGGTCAGAGGGTTTTTATTTTATAAGAAAAAAAATCCAATAATAAATTAAAACTATTTACCAATAATTGCTAAATATTGCATAAACGAAGAATAATTAATATTGACGGGATTGCTACCATGTAGGTACCTACCTTAATTTCTTTTAGTGACCATGAAAGTTTAAAACAATAAACAAAGAAAACTTAAAGTTCCGTTTACCTTGGCCCCTGCTGACATAGCCCGAGTTTGTATCTTGGCCTTGCGAGCACCATTTCTGGTCACAATACTAGACGTCGGCGGGGTGGTCTTCTTGCCCTCACCTGCGGAGCGGCGCAGCTGCGGCGGCGGTGGGGTAGACTACAGAACCACAAAAACAACAACAATAAACATCGCAACCGAAAAATAGCGCGCCAACTCCGAATACAACGTGCATTCTCAACAAATGTAACTCACCATTGTTTACGACTTTAATAAAGTTACACAAACTTGTGCTTACACGAGAATTTGACAATTTCACTATACACTAGTACTACATGATCAAATATGATTATTGCACATACAAATTAAATGCACATGGATTATTAAAAACTGCAATTTACGTTCTGCATTGATTGCATTTTCGATTCAACAATTCGACGCATTCACTTCACTCAATTTTGTCATTTTTGACATATTTAACAGCTGCTCAATTACAGATTAAAAATATTTTCTTAATTTTTGTTACTGGCAATACTCATTAGAGTCGATTTTTGTTGAGTGAGAAGAGGAAATTAGGAGAGAGAGATGCAACGGCTTTAGAGATTTTAAACTATCTGAATCACAAAAACATTCCGTTTGTTATTTATGAAGTCCTTTTGGATTCCAAATCTCCACAAATCCATGTGAAGAAGAAAGGTAAAAAGTATACTTTTACCTTAGTTAGACCATGAGACTTTTACTCATTTGGAAACCGTTACTCATCTTTTGGGTAAACACAGCCTAGATAGCGCGGACAAATCGAGACATCCAAAATATGTATTGAGCTTGAGTCACGCTTGAGTATTGAAACCACTGTGCAGTGTGCGTGACGCGTGTGGTGTGGTGGCTCTCATTGATATAGATGACCCACGCTGAACTGTCCCGCCAAACTCATTGTTTAATAAGGAAATAAGGGTATTTCGCCGAAACAGTAAATTTTCTGTGTCCAGGCAGGCGAACACATGTTTTTTTATATTTATATGTATAAAACTATTTTTATGGGAAAGTTAATCAAAAGTTTTATTTGTTTTTGCTATTACAATAGCAGAAACTACAAAAAATACCGTAGAAAAACTTAATCAAAAGTCGTTTTTCTAATTTCCTTGTTATGTCCACTACTGTTGTTTGCCAAAATGAAGGCACATTATAACAAATTGAAGCGTAATTTCATTCTAATAGCACTCTCTTTATATTTGAGAAACGTTTGGCTATCAGAAAATAAAATCTTTAAATGTCAAATACTTAAAGGAAGGAAATAAAGTGAAGTTAAGTTCTTGTCCGAGTCAAAAGTATAATTTCCCTGGGTCTTCTTTTCGGCCATTGTAGTAACGAAACGAAAGAACTTAGAATGTAATGCACTGCACCGTTACACTCGGCCATTTCGTCCCAAGAGGCCATCGAGGCAGGACAGTACTTCGTTGATCAGTTTCGCGACAAATCGCATAAGTAGGTCCCTCCTTGGGTTTTTGTTTACTTAAAAGTCAATTTCTTTGGACGGTTTTTTGTAGCTAAACAATGGATTAATTTTATTGTTTATTTAAACAGATGTAGTGTCTGTAGGGGTAAACCCATGATTTAAATAGTAAATGCATAGGGTAAATAGGTTTTTGTCTGTGGTGTCTTTTAGGCATAAATCTAATTTCTTTGGCCCTAATTTCCTTGTTTTCCGTGGCATAAAATGGCCTAGGAAATTATAAAAGACCATTTTTAATTCGGCGTAAAGTCAAATTTTGAGTATTTCTTTATTGGAATAAGTTTAATATTTACATTTAAAGAAATGGGTATCAATAGAAACTAAAAATAAACTGTTCTATGTTAAGTTGATTGAGTATATTTCCATAAAAGACAATACATAACCAAACGATGCTGCGTGTAATGGATAAAAGACGTAAAGTTATCATTTGTGTAAATGAAAACATACTTTTTTTGGTAAATGTTGCCATTATGTAAACATTTGAGAGCTGCTTAGCTGATCACGGCTTCAAATCCGTTGAGTAGCGTTTGAGAATACCATTTAAAATTGAAGGATACTTAAATTTAGGAGCCCGTCAGCTGAGTGACAGATTTAAGTAGTGTTTCAGTATTCGGCCGTAAGTCTCACACAAGCCTATGAGTTTTCTTTATTAACTTTGGTTCTTAATTTTACATATTTTTTTACAATGTAAATTATCAAAAAAATAATAAAAATACATTATAAAAAAAGTTTTCTTATTATTATGAGCTGAATTGTTCTTTATTCATCATCATCATTTCAGCCACAGGACGTCCATTGCTGAACATAGGCCTCATCCAATTACTTTCACATTGCACGGTTGTTAATGTTCTTTATTGCTATTAACCAAATATACAATTTTGAATGAAGACATATCAAAAGACTACAATCTCATCTTTGATTTTTAGTTACATAGTTTAACACCCTCTTGATATAAACTAATACCACTTCATTAATCAAAGTGAGTTTGTTCCGGCATTTCTTCTCAGCACTTGCCACATGTTAGTCTCGAAGCTCTGGTAGGGCCCAAAAGATAAGGAGACATGTAAAGTGCCCCATAAGGGCTACCTTTTTTTATTTTCTATATTTTGACGTTCATAAGTGCCACCAGTGGTCTAAATTGAATAAAATATTTTTGATTTGATTTGATTTTGAAAGATCTGAGTGCAAAATAACAGATAATTTAATTGCCCACAGGTTAAACACACACAAGGGTTTATACGAAGCACTTCGTGACTCAGTCCAACGGGGCACATCAGGGGACCAGCACCTCGCCGAACTGTTCCTCTTTGACTTTGAACAGAGTGGCATCCAACTGGAAGAGGGCCCGAGGAAAAGAGTTGTCGCTCTCAATGACTTGATCCTGCAAACTGGACAGAGGTTCATGGCTGGAGCTGCTAAGCCTAGGAAGGTGAATAGGCAGGTTGTACCTGCTAATATCAGGCAATTGTAAGTTTCACTATCTATTTACAAGTAGGCGTCAAGTCAAGTCCTTTCGTGTATTCCCAGTAGCCCCATTTGGACTATTGTTTCCAGTGGTTTTTTTAATAAATTAGTTTTATCTTTTATTTATTACCACCGGCCACCCGCGACTTCGTACGCGTGGAGCCCGTTTTACCCCCTTAGGGGCAAAATTTTACAAATTCCCGTCTTAGTGAGCACCTACGTTCTAAAAGGAACCCCCATGCAAAATTCGAGAATCCTAGCACTTGTAGTTTCTGAGATTTCGAGATGAGTGAGTGAGTCAGTGACCTTTCGCTTTTATAGATATACTAGCTGTGCCCGCGACTTCGTACGCGTGAAAACCCGTTTTCGCAACATTTTTCATTATTGCTTTGCTCCTATTGATCGTAACGTGATGTTGTATAGCCTATAGCCTTCCTCGATAAATGAGCTAGCACTGAAAGAATTTTTCAAATTGGACCAGTAGTTCCGGATATTAGCGTGTTCAAGTAAACAAACAAACTCTTCAGCTTTATAATCTATATCTATCTATATATTAATAAATAAAAATGAATTGATGTTCGTTAGTCTGATTAAAACTCGAGAACGGCTGGGCCGATTGAGCTGATTTTGGTTTTAAAATGTTTGTCGTAGTCCAGGGTAGGTCTAAACGGTGAGCAAATACGCGCGCGATATTGTTTTTCTGTGACAGACAAAATTCCACGCGGGCGAAGCCGCGGGCCGAAAGCTAGTATTAGTATAGATTAGTAGTCTTTGCCTTGTTACAGTTTCAGCACAGAAGGCGACAACATAATAGTGAGCGGCGTTTACGCAGAGTGCGGCGAGGCGGCGGCGCGCGAGGCGGCCTACCGCCTGTACCTGGCGCCCGACGCGGCCCAGGACCGCCTGCTCACCACCACCCTGGATGCTCGCCTGGAGATGGCGGCCGTCTGCGGCTTCCAGTGCTACGCCGACAGGTTAGTGTTGTTCCTTGCTCGCACTAGTCGCGTCATTCGGCAGTGACGAGGCGGCCTACCGCCTGTACCTGGCGCCCGACGCGGCCCAGGACCACCCTGGATGCGCGCCTGGAGATAGCACTGATGCTACGCCGACAGGTTAGTGTATGGGCTGATTTTTCAATCGTCAGACATCTTTTAACTGAAGAATAACCTTGTCATTTTAACATATTTCCCATACTAAAACCACAGAATAATAATAAGTACTACGTACAGAAGTTTTGCTTCTCGAAGGTATTTAAAAAAATCTATGCTCAATGTCATTAACAATATGGTGTAATTTTAGCCTGTCTCAAGAGTCAAGCACCATTTTGTTGACAAACGTCAGTGATCGGCACTGCGCCAAAGCTATAGGGCTGACTTCGGTAAAATGATGTGACGTGAGGTGCCAAACTGCGGAAAATGGCGGAGAAAATACATGATTTAGCATGAATTATCATGAATAATATTAACTACTTATTTACCTCTCAGTGTCTTGAGGCAACTTAAAAAAGTACATTCTGTGTTTTTATTATTATTTAGGCAGTTAAATACTGCACAGTATTTAGGACACCATTTTCTTTATTTTCTTCCATTATACACAAGAATACGCGTGCGTGAGTCAATGTTCGCTCGTATGTGAAGCCTTGTCGAATAGTATTCTGTAGGTGGGCCATCGTGCGTGTTTTGTTTTCGATGTAAACTCGCGGAGATGAACAGGCCTGCTAAAACTGTCAATGTGCCAAACTTATTCTTCAGTTAAAAATTATGCGACGATTGAAAAATCAGCCCTAACCCTTGTTCGCACTAGTCGAGTCATTTAGTAGAGAGAGAGAGAGTAGTATTTTTTTATGAATAGGCACATAATATAACTACATAATTATTATGTTAATATCTGAGATATTTATGTGTATCAGAAACTATAAATAGATTATACAAACAAGTCATGTTTACTTTAAGGGGTCACCTGCAGGCTTATGCAATTTATTAAAACTGCTATGATTGATAACTGATGTAAATATTTGTTTTCACCATATTGACAAACATGTTAACCCTCTTTAGATTCTATCAATTACAAACTTTCTTGACTACAAACATAAAAATGTTTTTTTCAGAGCAATAAAAGCTAGTACGATGGAAACCGCGTCAAACGTGCGCCAGTTCCTTGATATACTCTCCGACAATCTCTACGATCGCGCCAGAATTGACTTCGATGCTATGCTCAAAATGAAAAGGAAGGAGACGCCTTATCAGGACACTCTCATGTGCTGGGACACGCCATACTTCACGCATAAAGCCAAGACACAGCTGCTAAATGTGGCTAACTCGGACTTCAGTCCTTACTTCTCGCTGGGCGGGTGTATGGAAGGCCTGAATATGCTGTGCCAGGAGTTGTATGGAATCAGCTTGGTTTCTGAAGAGATGTTGCCAGGTAAGGCATTTGATTATCTCAATTTTTTATTGTCTTCAGTGTTGCAACGATTAAGAAAATTAGAAGAAATGGGCTATTGTCTATCTGTAGATGTATTTAATTGAATTTAATTAAAACGTTCACGCGAAAATCCCGTTCGAAGTGTCCCACAAAAAACTGATCCGTTCGAATTTGTAACCACACCATTCTGGGGCCGTGCCACCCCGGCCCTCACTCTATATCGTTCTTTTCAGCCGAGAGACGTCCAGTCTACTGCTGAACAAAGGCCTCTCCTAAGGTTTTCCACAAAGACCGGTCCTGCGCCGCCCGCATCCAGGCACCTCCCGCGACCTTCACCGGATCGTCGGTTCACCTAGTGGGATGGGAGGCCTACCCATACTACGTCTCCGGCTCGTGGTCGCCACACGAGAACTTTTCTGCCCCAGCGGCCATCAGCTACGAGCTATGTGCCCCGCCCACGACCACTTGATTTTAGCGATTTCGTTCTCCTGTGGATCTCCTCATTTCTGATTCGATCACGCAGGGAAACTCCGAGCATAGCCCGCTATATCGCCCTTTGGCCTTCTTATGAGGTAGTAAGCGACCTCGGCTATAGACGCGTATGATTATTCCAGGCGAGTCGTGGTCGCCCGACGTGTATAAGCTGGCTGTAGTTCACGAGAGCGAAGGCCTACTGGGGCACATCTACTGTGACCTGTACGAGCGGCCCGGCAAGCCGCACCAGGACTGCCACTTCACCATCCAGGGCGGGAAGCAGCTGCCCGACGGCTCGTACCAGGTACAATGATTGTTGCAGGCGAGTCGTGGTCGCGCGACGTGTATAAGCTATAGTCCGGTCGCCGAGTACGTAGAATTTCGTCCAATGACCCCAAGCTACCCATCCTTATCGCTCGCACGTAATTATATTGCTGTCGCGCTCGCACACTCACTGCGGGCGCGCGTCGCACAGTCGCGACAGCAATATAATTACGCGCGAGCGATAAGGATATTGGGTAGCTAGGGGTCATTGGACGGGATTCTACGTGCTCACGGGCCAGGCTTTAAACGAACTTTTTCCTACGTTTACTCCAACTCTCTACGAGCTATGTGCCCCGCACAATGCCACTTGATTTTAACAATTCTGCGAACTAGGCTTTAGTTCTACTCAATTTCTTTACAAAATTAAACCGTTCTTCGACAGAATCCGATAGTGGTAGTGATGTTGTCCCTAAGCGGCGGGCACCGCTCGGGCCCGGCGCTGCTGTCTGCCGGCGCCGTGGACAACCTGTTCCACGAGGCGGGCCACGCGCTGCACAGCATGCTCGGCCGCGCGCGCCACCAGCACGTGGCCGGCACGCGCTGTCCCACCGACCTCGCCGAGCTGCCCAGCGTGCTCATGGAGTGCTTCGCCGGCAGCCCGCAGGTATACTAAAGCCGAGAATTTTGTCCAATGACCCCAAGCTACCCATCCTTATCGCTCGCGCGTAATTATGTTGCTGTCGCGCTCGCACACTCACCGCGGGCGCCCATCCCACAGTCGCGACAGCAACATAATTACGCGCGAGCGATAAGGATGGGTAGCTTGGGGTCATTGGACAAAATTCTACGTGCTCCCGGACCAGATCCCAGCGACCTCGCCGAGCTGCCCAGCGTGCTCATGGAATGCTTCGCCGGCAGCCCGCAGGTATACTAAAGCCCGGTCCGTGAGCACGTAGAATTTTGTCCAATGACCCCAAGCTACCCATCCTTATCGCTCGCGCGTAATTATGTTGCTGTCGCGCTCGCACACTCACTGCGGGCGCCCGTCGCAACAGCAATATAGCCGCGGCATATCGGCAGCATGCTCGGCCGCGCGCGCCACCAGCACGTGGCCGGCACGCGCTGCCCCACCGACCTCGCCGAGCTGCCCAGCGTGCTCATGGAGTGCTTCGCCGGCAGCCCGCAGGTATACTAAAGCCCGGTCTGTGAGCACGTAGAATTTTGTCCAATGACCCCTAGCCACCCATCCTTATCGCTCGCGCGTAATGAGGGCTATCGTTTTAGCGCTCACCAGTTGGCGCCACTGTAGAGTAAGGTCCTGTCACTTGCTAGTAGCGAAGACAGTGGCGCCAGCTGGTGAGCGCGAAAGTGGGAGGAGGACTATCGCATTTGCACTCATCAAGATGGCGCCACTGTAGAGTAAGGTCCTGTCAATCGCCAGGGGTGCCAACTGTTAAGTATAAAAACGATAGCCCTCATTATATTGCTGTCGCGACTGTGCGACTGGCACCCACAGTGAGTGTGCGAGCGCGATAGCAACATAATAACGCGCGAGCGATAAGGATGGGTAGCTTGGGGTCATTGGACAAAATTCTACGTGCTCACAGACCAGACTATAACGGGGTCCACGCCACCAGCACGTGGCCGGCACGCGCTGCCCCACCGACCTCGCCGAGCTGCCCAGCGTGCTCATGGAGTGCTTCGCCGGCAGCCCGCAGGTATACTATATATGTATATACAGGGTGTCCCGTAATGTAACGTCAAGCCGGAACTGGGTGTTGAGGCAAGTTGTGCTGGTTATCAGAAAAATATAAAAAAAAATCTATGTGGCATATTTTAAAAATAATAGGCATTTAAAAAAAATCAAAAAATTCTACTCCAGGTGACGGTCCTTTTGCTCGTGTTGCCACAAATCTTCACTTTTTCCAAATTTTTTTTTTGTTATGTAACCCTGAATAATGCTTCTCTAAATTGTTATCAAAATTACAAAACCAGCTGCTCCAGCTTGGATGAAAAAAATACATTATTCCCAAAAAAAATTTCAAAATAAAAATGTTGCCTAGTTTAAACTGACTGTACTGAAAAAAAAAATGTACTACGCTAGTGTGGCAAGTGACGTCATAATTTGGCGCATTTAGTAAGGATTCCAAAATGGTATAACACTTGGTAAATTTTTGCTGTAATTGTCGACAATTTTTGGTTTTTTGGAAATAGTCCCGTTTTTAACTTTATCTACCTTGGTTAAAAATTATTATTCTAATGTGCCCAAAATTCANAAAAAAAAATTTGGAAAAAGTGAAGATTTGTGGCAACACGAGTAAAAGGACCGTCACCTGGAGTAGATTTTTTTGATTTTTTTTAAATGCCTATTATTTTTAAAATATGCCACATAGATTTTTTTTTATATTTTTCTGATAACCAGCACAACTTGCCTCAACACCCAGTTCCGGCTTGACGTTACATTACGGGACACCCTGTATGTATGTAGCATATTTGTTTTTTGTTTTTCTTTCCTGCACTAGAGGGTTTTAAACCTTTTTTTGTCATCTATCATCCTCTTTGCAATGGAGGGAAGTCAAACCTTAATTTCGAACTCCTATGTTCTGCTGATTAATTTCGTTGCGGGTCCAATGACAGTTTAACTTTCCCCCGGGACAAACTTGACCTTCATTGGTTGGGTTTTTGTGTCGGTCAAGCTGTAGATCCTGGCTACACAGGAGTTGCAGTGGTGGGAACGAGAGGCTGGAATAGCCCCGTGCCCTACCGACCTCGCCTAACTGCCTAGCGTCCTCATGGAGTGCTTCGCCGGCAGCCCGCAGGTATACTAAAGCCCGGTCCGTGAGCACGTAGAATTTTGTCCAATGACCCCAAGCTACCCATCCTTATCGCTCGCACGTAATTATATTGCTGTCGCGACTGTGCGACGGGCGCCCCGCAGTGAGTGTGCGAGCGCGATAGCAACATAATTATGCGCGAGCGATAGGATGGGTAGCTTGGGGTCATTGGACAAAATTCTACGTGCTCCCGGACCAGACTATAGCGGGGTCCATGCCACCAGCACGTGGCCGGCACGCGCTGCCCCACCGACCTCGCCGAGCTGCCCAGCGTGCTCATGGAGTGCTTCGCCGGCAGCCCGCAGGTATACTAAAGCCCGGTCTGTGAGCACGTAGAATTTTGTCCAATGACCCCTAGCTACCCTACCTAGATGTAGTAGTACAGGCTTACTACCCACGGCACCATTCTCGCCCCTGTCAAATTCTATTTCTACAAATTCGCTCGACACATTTCCTCTCTTCTCAGACCAATCCATTTTCACCGAAACGGAGCGGAAAGGAGATGCGGAAATAGTGAAATCTGATTGGTTATTCAAAACGATTTGTTTAAAAAATTCCGATCGACTTTTTTCACTGTAGACAAACCTGATATCGTATCGACAAAATAAACATTAAAAAAAACTATTCTAAATTGCAAATAGACTCACAACAAACGAATAAGAAGTTTTGCCCTGAGTAAAATGAATGACTATGAAAAAATCCCGGGAAAAAAGGCGTTCGGGATTTTTTTTATACAACAAAATAAAAATATCGGAAAATGCATATAACAAATCTTCAAAACACATCTGCTCCGCTCCGCCTTAGTTTCCACCGGACCTCACGTTTATTTTACTTATAAACATAAGTGCGCTAATTGAAGCCTGTGTCGGGCAGGTGCTGCGTCGCTTCGCGCGGCACTTCCAGACGCGCGAGCCGATGCCCGACGACATGCTGCACCGGCTCTGCGCCTCCAAGTACTTGTTCGGCGCCAGCGAGATGCAGTTACAGGTAAATTCATTGTTAAACTAGCTGACCCGGCGAATTTGTACAGCCAACCCCAATAGAAAGAAAGAAAGATACATTTATTACAATGGACATCACACAAATACAGGCAATTACATAGACATGACAGTGGCACATAATAATAAAAGAAGAAAAAATAAAAACAAGAGTAAACTGAGCAGTGCCACCCATTCACCAACAAGATGCCCACTGCAACGGGACCCCACTCAGCATATGCCGTGGCCCACGGTGACGAAGGCCACGGCGCTGGTTTTCAGTGTGCCCCATGCCAATAGACGTAGTCCTGTGTTAAGAAAACTGAATATGGTCAATTTAAGCTGCCTTTTAATTTGAGTTTCTAACCTAATTTATGCGGGTGATATAAGTCCACTTGATTAATGAAAAAAGACGCATCTGTTCACCAGATGAATTAATTCCTAGGTGAACAAAGGCATCCGCTATAGTCGACTCAATTCACGTGGAAAATAAAGTTGGGTGAAATGGTTCCAAAGTGAAATGAGGACACAAAAAAATCTACCCAGTTGATATCGCTTAGGTGAATAAAGTGGAATAAAACTGATGACATAAGTATTACACCGATATCAAATGATGTGAAATAGTTTTTTTTCACCGAAAACAGCCAATTTTTGTACTTTGGGCCAAATCGGAGTTTATTAATTAATTATTCCAAGCTTAGTACAACTTTTCTAAACGTGTGCCATGGAACTTATCTTAGTATCAAGTGACGTAGGGTATCTTACGCTCCCCTCTCGTACTATAACTGTATCTGGGAAAAGCTTTAGTAATGCTACAGTGTCAGTGATGATGTTGTATATTCGGTGACGTCAAAATTAATGTTCTATAGTCTGGTCCGTGAGCACGTAGAATTTTGTCCAATGACTCCTAGCTACCTATCCTTATCGCTCGCGCGTAATTATATTGCTGTCGCGACTGTGCGACTGACACCCGCAGTGAGTGTGCGAGCGCGACAGCAACATAATTACTCGCGAGCGATAAGGATGGGTAGCTTGGGGTCATTGGACAAAATTCTACGTGCTCACGGACCAGGCTTTAAAACAATAGGTAACGTTCCCTACTTTTATCTGTGAATATGGCAAGGATGAAAAGTAACACCCTGTATGTATTCCTGCGCAGGTGTTCTACTCGGCGCTGGACCAGCGCTACCACGGGCCGGGCGCGTCGAGCGGCGCGCGCACCACCGACGTGCTGCGCGACGTGCAGCGCCAGTACTACGGCCTGCCCTACGTGCCCAACACGGTAACGTACTTGGCTTGGCTAAGCTTGCCACTAGGCCTGATTTTTATGTGTAGACAGTTCTGATTATAAGTAATCTGTTATTACATAAATCACTAATACTCCCGTTAGCCCCTCGTACTAAACTCAAAGGGATGTTTCCTGGGTCAAAAAGCAAGAGTTTTAATTAGTCCGTCAGTTAACTTATCAAAAAATACTCTACATGTATTTTTCACTTTTTCAAACTAATGAAAATTTAAAGAGATAAAGCGCGCCAAAGTTCATAAGAAGAGGCCCGTGACGTCAATGCGTGCATAAAAGTGCCGCACGTTGTGACGTCGTGCGGAACTTCAACGCACCATAACTATGTAATTATTTGTTAGATTGACAAATAAAAATATATGTGTCCAATATTTTTTGATATTAAACATGACGGACTAAAAAATTTTTTTTAGGAAACTAGCCTATTATGCTTGTATCACGAGTGAGCTCACAACAAGAGTCGAGCGGCGGCGGGGACCGAACCCGCGTTCCCCGGTTCACGAGTCGGCCAGTCCGACCCCTTCACCGTTCGGCTATCGTGGCTTAATTTCCAACTCCTTGCCAGACAGTCTTTTGAGGGTGCCAAAGCCACAATGACCCAAACTTCATGATACACCATCATTCTAACGCTGCTGACAAATTTTCAACTCTTATAAAATGACGTAGGTCTGGCGTTCACTAAGCAGGCTGGGTTGCACCATCTTACTTTGACTGTAACAAACGACAAAAATCTGTCAAACTCCATACATAAATCACCGGTCATCGTTATAGATACGATCAAAGTTTGGTGGTGCAACTCAACCTTCTATTGATGTTGCTATATGTAAAAATAGCAAAAAAAAAAATTTAAGCAATACATTTTCGCTCTAAATAGGTCTTAGTAGAAAAAGTATTTATGTTTGTGCTCAAATAAATATTGTAAAAATGTTAACACTAGGTGTTATTTCCCGCAGGCGTGGCAGCACCGTTTCAGCCACCTTATCGGCTACGGGGCGAAGTACTATTCATACCTAATATCGCGCGCGTGCGCCTGGAGCGTGTGGAAACGGAACTTCGAGCCCGAGCCGCTGTCGCGCGCCGCTGGAGACGCGTTGCGACGCGGCGTGCTGCGACACGGGGGCGCCGTGCCGCCCAAGGTACTGACCATAAAGTTAATATACCTAAAGTCTGTTCGCCGAGAGTTGATAAATATTATGAAATGTCTTACTATAGCGACTGTCGCTTAAGAGCGTTTACGCCGTTTGGCGCAAAAACAGTACTTTTTCAACCCGTTACAATCATTAACCAGTTACATTACAAATATGTTATAGGCATAAATAATTAGGCAATTTCGTCGTCTAAATAGTTAGTTGAGAAAATATTTCGATTAGTATAGTATTTAAGAATTCTATCAAGATAAGTCCACACAGGTTTTCAAATTTCCTCTTTAGCATCAGTTTACAAGCTAAAATTTTTATAAAAATACTGTGAAAACGATATAACAAACATTTATAGTTCTATAGCATAGGTCCTTAGGCAAATAGTTAGTTGAGAAAATTCTTAGATTTAAGGGGGTGCAGCGCCGANAACTATAAAATAAGTTAAATATTTTTTCGTAACAATCGAAGTCATAACAAAAGAGATACTATTTGCATGCTCTGCGCTCTACACTTCTCTGTAACGGATTGACAAATACACATTTGACACTTGACAGCTACGATAAAGCAAAACGCCTGATGATTTCTTCACGGCAAAGTTTTTTTGGGAAAATCAAAAATTCTCAATATTAATGCATTAATTCCAAAAACGAAAAAGGGGGCGACCTTCCAAATATTAATTTAAGCATTTCCATTTAAAAATTATTGCTTCATACGTTAAATTAACAAAGTTCTCGAAGAAATAAATTTTCCATATGTCTGCATTTTAAATGTTGTTTATCAATTTTTTACGTATTTATTTAAAATTTCGAAAAGGCGGCGACCTAGATCAAGGATTGGGCTACCCTACACAAGTTACTTTGATGTATTTAAGTCACACGTGAATGCAATTGTGGATGTTTATGAGAAATAGTGCTTCAGAAACGTGGTGACTGGTTCAGTAATAATAATAATAAATATTTGTTTTCCAAAAAAGAAATACATATTCTTGATAACAATGTACTTAAGCTATGCACTAAATTCTAACCTATTTAAATATTTGCCAGTGAGACCCAAACTAAGCAGTATAGCTTGTATCTTGGGTTTCAGAGTGCAGTTAACAAAACGAGGCGTTCTTAGAAATTGAACAAGTGATTGAGTATCAGTGATTGATAAATAATTGTAGTGACAATTGACACACAAATGACATCAGTGACATCCTAAAACCGGTTGTTGCTCTATTCTTTGTACAGAATACATTGGACAGCCATTCATTTTTCAAACCAAAATAGCACAATAATAGTCATTTATGAACTTCCGTAATCTTTTCACTTGTTCTTTCATGTTTCCCAAATGATGTATTTTTTATTGCTTTATTTACCAGGCGTTGCTGACGGATTACTTGGGCACAGAAATAACTCCGAACTCGCTGGCGAGCGCGCTGGCTGAAGAGCTGGACTACCATAAAGACCACCTCGACACCGTGCTCAAAGTCATCAACAAGTGAACGCAGAAGACCTTAAAGCCTTGGGCAGTAGCAGCGCAGTTTGAATGCGGGCCCGCGCAAGTTGTAATACAAGAAACTCTTTGAAGTATGTCACACCAAATTTGAACGCGGGCCCGCGCTCCAACCGCGCCGCACTGCAACTACCGAAATACAAACGAGGCGGCGCGGGTGCGGGACAGAAGCGGCGCGAACGCGGGCCCGCGCTGTTGTATTACTATGGCGGCCATATTAGCATGACACACCGGACGCACGGCGGTAGCAGCGCGTTGAAAGCGGTTTTCGAATATTTAAATTTTTGACAACCGCCCGCGTTNTCTGATATTTTTTTTTATCAACTCTCGGCGAACAGACTTTAGCCGAATAGAGAAACAAAGGACTGAGCGAGCAATGTCACTAGCAGCAACACTGTTTGATAAAAAGAGATGCGTGATGCGACGTGACAGAACCAGAACAGAACCGTTTTTTGCAACAATTTAACAGTTCGTTAGCACTTATTGGCACGCTGAAAACTTGAGCTGAGATTTTTTCCAATTTTACGTGAATGCAATCGTGGATGTTTATGAGAAATAGTGCTTCAGAAACGTGGTGACTGGTTCAGTGATTGATAATTGTAGTGACAATTGACTCACAAATGACATCAGTGACATCCTGAAACCGGTTTCGTTTGACAGCTCGTGGTTGTTGTTAATTCTTTGTACAGCCTTTACACATTGGACAGCCATTAATTTTTCAAACCAAAATAGCACCAATTAAAACCGTCATCTAATGAACTTCCGTAATATTTTCACTTGTTCTTTCATGTTTTCCAAATGATGTATTTCTTATTGCTTTATTTACCAGGCGTTGCTGACTGATTACTTGGGCACAGAAATAACTCCGAACTCGCTGGCGAGCGCGCTGGCTGAAGAGCTGGACTACCATAAGGACCACCTCGACACCGTGCTCAAAGTCATCAACAAGTGAACACAGAAGTCCTTAAAGCCTTGGGCAGTAGCAGCGCAGTTTGAATGCGGGCCCGCGCGAGTTGTAATACAAGAAACTCTTTGAAGTATGTCACACCAAAGAAGAACGGTCACGCCCCATACAAAAAAAAACCCAGACCCGACAGAAACGAGACATACCTCAGTTTTTTTGTCATGTCTTAATTAGTTAAATTATATATTTTTTATATTCGAAATCTATGTATAACACCAAAATATAGCCCTTTGTTTTTGTTCAGGCGTTATACAAAAACTAATAAAAAATGCCTATTTATCAGCAAAATTGTTAAATGTATGTACCTAAATGTCTATTACAGCTGCTATGGAATGTATCTAGGTGACCTGGAGATACAGCCGGATTATACAGGGTGGTTATACATATGGAACGATAAGTGATCTCACTCGATTATTTCTAAACTATACAAGATATCGAAAAACTAGTTACTGATTCTGAAAGTGCTTCACGAGCTCTTTCAAATGGTACCAATAACAGGTTACAGATTATGGAAGCTGGTAACATTGAATTTTTGGAATTTTGTAACTTCTCGTTTCCACCCTGTATAATCCGGCTGTATCTCCAGGTTACCTAGATACATTCCATAGCAGCTGTAATAGACATTTAGGTACATAAATTTACCAATTTTGGTGATAAATAGTCATTTTGTCTAATACAAAATAATAATTTAATTTTTGTATAACGCCTGAACAAAAACAAAGGGTAATATTTTGGTGTTATACATAGATTTCGAATATAAAAAATATATAATTTAACTAATTAAGACATGACAAAAAAACTGTGGTATGTCTCGTTTCTGTCGGGCCTGGGTCACAGATGACCGTTCTTCTTTGAACGCGAGCCCGCGCTCCAACCGCGCCGCGCTGCAACTGCCGAACGACAAACGAGGCGGCGCGGGTGCGGGACAGAAGCGGCGCGAACGCGGGCCCGCGCTGTTGTATTACTATGGCGGCCATACACACACACCGGACGCAGGGCGGTAGCAGCGCGTTGAAAGCGGTTTTCGAATATTTAAATTGACAACGGCCCGCGTTGCAACTGCTTTGAAACTGCGCTGCTTTCAGTGTGCCTCAGCCGCGCTGCAACTGACCCGCACTGCTTCTGACCCGCGTTTGGTCTGTGGAAGCCTTTAGTCTTAATGCTAAGGACTGGAATGGCATGGCACGACACAGGAAAGGAATGAGGGGTATTTTTAGAAGAACAACGCTCGGCTTTAAAAACAAGTGAAGTGATTTTCAGAAATAGGCTAAATTATTTTGAGTCTGCAGAATGGCGGACATCAATGACGCCTTCCAAAACTGTAATTAAATATAATAGTTGTTAAAAGCCTTTCTATGCCTATTAGTACAATCTTTTGGTGCAGAACATGTGCTCGAATATAATTTATCATTTGTTGTCAACGGTTGACATATAAAAATGTGTATTCCTTGGTGCTAAAACGGGGTAAATAACGGAAGTGCAATTTGATGATTAAATAGGCAATGTTTTTTTGTTATGGATCAAGTAGTCATTTTTAGAACTACTGCGAATGATTCCGAAGGTTCTTTGTATCACAATCTAACTTCATAGAAGTACAGTAATGAAAGTTTGTACAAAGAGATTCTCAAACTAATTTTACACTGCCTTTTATCTAGCTAGTGATCAGCAATAAATAGTCGATTAAACTTGTACAGATTGTAAATATTGTCTTTGAGGGTTTGCTTCATTGTACGGTCAGCGTCAAAAAGTCAGTGACACCGTGACAAAGTGGACAACAACCTTATTCCAATGTAACAGACCTGTTGCTAACATATTGGCTACTTCGGGTGTTTCGAACTATTTGACGCTGACTGTATGATCATAAAATGTAAAAGAGACTTCCTTGTTTCAACCAGCGATTAGTAAAAGTATGGTTAAAGGGAGTCACGAAATATTCCTCTAAGAGGAGGGCGTGTGTTCCTAGATCAAATAGTTGCTCATTGTATAGTTATGTTTTAAGAAGGATATTCACTTGGAAGCATTCGCATTTCGAGTATCATACTAGGCAGAATTCTAATAGCTAGATTTACTGGCTTTCTGAACTGTTTGCGAAAGATTGCTTGCTGGAAGATCTCGCACAGTGAACGCACCGAGTGAATACCCTCCTTACCAAAAGATCTTTTAGTGTAAATAAATGTTTTTATTATTTATTTCGTAGACGTTCAAAATAAAACAATGATTGAAAATTATAAATAGTTTTAATTGGTGACCCCTCCAGGACGACTGCTCGTAAAAATTATAGACATTTTATTAAATATGTCTGGAAGCTGAAAATATGTTTTTAAGGCATAACATACAGGACACTCGAGTGGAAAACTTCACATTCTTGTAACTGCAGTGCAAAAAAAAACTATATTATTTGAAATTACCTCTATTAGCAATTATTAGAAACACAATATTTTACGCATATCACTCGTATTTTATTACTGACTTACTAAGGCGTCACAAATAAATATATTTTATAAAGAAATTCTGCTAAAATAATAAATATATTGAAAACAACTGCACATAAAATTAAATTTTGTGTGGAGTCATTTTTATTTTTTACACAAACGGGAATGATATTGCATCAAAAGAAAACATTCAAACATCAAAAGTAAGCAAATAATATTTCAGCCAAATTCTGGAGGGCGGCCGTTTCCTAATATCACACGTTATATTACTAGAGCGTAACTATTTATTATGTGAAGGAAATTAATTTGCGACTTCTGCTATGTTTCATCAACTGTGTGTTGTTATAAGACACCATTTTGGTAAACAAAGTTATGATTTGAATTATTTTAAAATTTCTAATGATGACAAAGTGTATGATTGTAAATCATAACAATGCAATAACTAAAACGGTGTCTTTTGATTACTATTTCCTATATTTAAACGGCTTATAAGGATTTGTTCGTTACCCACACGAAGACGCAAGAATGGTATATTTTATTTTACATACACTTGGAACAACAGCATTACTGAATAAACTATAGTGATGTGGTTAAATTAACTTGCAGTATTTAATAGTCATTTTTAATTAATATACAATGAAGTCACAATACATTGCCTTTGTCTTTTCGGATAGAGTAGTAAGAGTTAAGAATAATTCGCAAATAAGTCTCTTTTTACTTGTATTCATTTCACCAATGACATTAAGTATATTTTATTCTCACAACATGAATATTTACATTCGTTTTGAAGTTCGTATAGTGCGTTTTTAGTGTAGTGATCTTCCAAAGTCGCTAGATATCAATCGATAGCCGGGTCCACGCCAGAGGATCCACGCTTTGATCGCGATTCGCGCGGACTCGCATCGGATCGTGCATAGGGCCTAGTAGGGTCTCGTGACAGCGCGCGTCGGATCGTTTGGTGTGGTCGCAGCTAATCAACATCACATTGTCTCCCCATATTAGCTTCATACAAAAACCTGCATACATTTTCACCGTGAAAACCAACGGTGTAAGTTTCAAAATTGCACGCACGCTTCCGCTATACATACCAATAAAGTACATACTTTAATATATAAATACATCGATTCGAATCAAATAGCAGTATGTCTGATAGCCGTTTATTAGTAGAGCATAGGTAACAGAGTAGGGGGCGGGGCTTCATTAGGCGACGTAGTTGTACTGGTTGGGGTTGTCGCGGTCGCGCTCCATGTAGTCGCGGTCTATCAGCGACTCGATCCGCTTTTTGAGGTCGGCCGGCTGGAGGAAAAAATATTGTTGTAATTACATTATATGGTTTAGATTAAATGCCCTCCACGATCTAAAGTTAGCAGTTATGATTGAACTAGAAGTATCAGGTGATAAATGTTGTTTCTAAATTATACCTGTAGTTATACATGTTTGGAAACTTTATTACTTTGAAAGTGGTTTGGCCAACTGAGTGGTAGGGAGACCGAAGAGAGTTTGTAAGTGTTTTAACATTGTCGTGCGCGTTTTTAGTTCAAGTCTCGAGCTGACAAATAAGCGCTGCTGCGAGCTCGTTGATGTTAATAATAGGTTTCCAAAAATCGACGTCACTACCCTCCTAGGTCTCCTCTAGTGCCATTATTCTCCAATCCTCTAAGAGACATTTCTTTCTGTAAATGTTGACTCAAGCATGCCGACGCAATCAAAGCAGGCGTGTCCCGGCTGGGAAACGAACCTGCGAGCAATTTTAACGCAGATATTCGCAAAAATAATGTCATCGCAAGGTCACTTTCGCAGAATGTCATTCACAATATTATACTGTTCAAAAAATATACAGGAATAAAATTTGTGAATGACATTCAGCGAAAGTGACTTTTTGAGAAAGTGACCAAATTCGCGATGACATTTTTGATGACGTTCTGCGTCAAAACCCTGCTCGCACACGCACCTTGACGGGGAACTTGAGCTGGTTGTAGAGTTCGGAGATGAGCAGGTTGTGGGACAGCGCCTTGCGCATCTTCATGACACGCACGATGGCGGCGTCGATCTGGTACTGCCGGTCTTGGAACACGCGCTCCTCGGTCGCCTTTTGTTCCTCGCTCTGGAAAATATAGATAGATAGATAAATAATTTATTGGCATACACACACATTATTCCTTCGGAATAGAGCAACAACCACGAGCTATCAAACGAAACCGATTTTGGATGACACTGGATATCATTATATGATATCACACAAGTTTTGTGTGTCAGGATTATTTCACTGCTTTGTACAATAAATCAATCACTGAACAAGTTACCAAGTTTCTGAAGCACTATTTCTCATAAACATCCACGATTTCATTCACGTAAAATCTGAAAATATCTCAGAGTTTAAATTTTCAGTGTCAATAAGTGCCTCCGAACTGTCAAATAGTTGCAAGAATCGGTTCTGTTTGACGTGACGGCGTCGGCATCAGTAGGCCTAAGATGCGCGCCGTGATAACTTTTATCGACGTCAAAATGTATGGGCAAAATCGATAAAATGGCGTGATAACCACTTATCGCGGCGCACATCTTGGCCTACACGTGTCTCCTTTTATCACAGTGTTGCTGCTAGTGACATCTCGCTCGCTCAGTCCTTTGTTGCTCTATTCCGCTTCGGAACTATTCCCAATCCCACCTCTCATTCCCAACCGCTGCAACTCCTGTGTAGTCAGGATGTACAGCTTGACCGCCAATAAAAACCCAACCAGTGAAGGTCAAGTTCGTCCCGGGGGAAAGTTAAACTGTCATTGGACCCGCAACAAAATTAGTCAGAAGAACATAGGAGGAGTTTATTTATTTATTTATTTGAACACCAACAAGGTTACATTGAGGCTTCACAAAAGTAACTATAAAAAATGACACTTGTAAAATGCAAACTTAATTATAGGTGAAAACATCATGCGTTAGAGTCTAAAGCAACAGCAATTAGGGGTTAAAACTGAATATGTTTAATATGGTGTAAAGAAGTCCCTATGCTTGTTCAAATCGGTGAGATTTGTCCAAGCAAAGGTTTAGTAGCCTATTCCGCTAGGTATATGAACTTTATGGTGTGCACTGACCGTCTCCTTCATCTGTATCTGGTTGATCTTGATGCGGAACAGCTTGTTGGTGAAGTCCGCGTTGAAGGCGAACACGTCGCCGTCGGCCACCTCGCGCCCGCGCGGCGCCTTCGAAAGCACGCGTGCCTTGCCGCACGCGAGCGACTGCAGAGTGCGCCGCAACTCGCCCGCCTGGCGAAGTTACAAATACATACAGGGTGTGCTTTTGTGAAACAAAGCTCATCTCAGGGGTGGTAGTACCTACACATGAAAGTAATTACAAGAAAAATATAAATAAAATTTTCAAACGTCAAACGTCTCCTAAAACTTTCGAGACGGTGCTTGTTACCGCCCGCACCACCCAAAATAAGCAAAACTTGTACTATGGGTACTAGACAACTAATATAAACTTTTTTTTTGTAAATTACAGACATAGACTAAGATAGGGTTGCCAGGCGTCCGGATAAAGCCGGACATAGTTAGGTTTTTTGATTGCGTGTCCGGCCAAAATAACCGATGTCCGGCCTGTCCGGCTTTTTATTTGGCTACCGCGCCAGACGAAAGTCGAGCCACAGAATTACGCACGCACGTATGCATCTAGTACTCACTCGCGAGCTCACTAATTGCACCCCCCCCCCACCCCTTTTAACAGCTATCCTAAAAAAATTGTAAGCAGTTGGAACTGTCAAAACTATCTGGCTTAAACTTAAACAAGTTTAAACACTCATAATATCTGTATAAAGATTATTCAAATTCATTTACTATTACTATCTATATTAAACAATTAAATTAAAAAATATCTTACCTCAATATTGGTATTAGCTCTAATATCTTCGAAGGAAAGGTTGTCTCCGTCGTTGAACAGTAACAGGACTAACGCTTGGAACAGCGACACCTGTAATTCTTTATTACCCTGTAACGGAAAGCACCAATTTTAATGTGTCACTTTTTGGTAATTTTTTGTTGATATTATTAAAAAAATATGACTGGGACTTGGAAAGGGTTTACATAATTTGCGATACAAAATAGTTCCTGAAAAAGAGTAATTTGACGACGACAATGAAACTACGTTGTCATTAAAATTAGAAGTTGAAAAATAACTATTTAGGTACCAGAAAATAGTTAATAACGGAGTAAAACGTTACGTAGTGGCTTGGCTAGGTAGCGCATGGCGAGTATACTGTACCCACTGCTGTAATGTAAGCAGAGCGATGCGCGAGGGGCCGGGGGTCCAGTGGAGCTCACCACAGGGGTCCGGGGGCGCGATAGGGCCCGGGTGGCTCATCGTGGGGATCCACAGTGGCCGAGCGTGGCCTGCCACTGCGGCGGGCCGGGGGGCCGGGGCACGGTAATACTATCAGACAGTATTGTAACTTCATAAAAACAGACGGAACGCGAGCTTTCCTTCGAAATTCAAATCTCGGGACGCGCGAATGCAAAAGTCGGGGGTGTCGCGAATGCGCCGCAGTAACGTACGGACGTCGGTGGCCTAGTGTTGAAAACGAATAAATTTGACTGACTGTCATTTATGGTCAAATTGGTCAAAAACTAGTCGTTAACTGTCAAAAATTGTCATTTTCAGTCAGTTTGATTTGAAATGAAAATTATATTGTATAAACCAGTTTTTACCCACGGCTTCGCCCGCCTGAAATTAAAGTTCATTATCTAATATTAAAGTTTATAAAGCTCACCTGGGTAAAGTGCGCTCGCAGCACACAGTGTCCGAGCGTGGCCTGCCACTGCAGCTTGCGGCCGGAGTGCTTGGCGAGGTAGAACTTGCTGAAGTGGTCCTGGTGGCGAGTGAGGTGGGCGGGCAGGCGCACGTCGACCGGCGGGTAGGTGGGCCAGAAGCCCATGGTGAGGATGTACACGGACAGCTCCAGGCCGCCGCCTTCTTGAGACGCCGCCAGGTGCTGCAACCGAGGCGGACTATAAACACTACCTCCTCCTTTTTTGAAGTCGGTTAAAAAGGACTGTACGAAAAACTTTCGAGTTCGACTCGTTTGCGTATTCGAATCGCCATCAAAAAATTTAGTACGAAAACTACAACTGCGCTCTTGTGAACGTGTCGTAAAGTTAAACTTAGCATGAGAAATGGTTGCACGAAACTTATTTTGAGAATCAAAATTGTCACGTTATCATTTAATTCGAAGGTTGAGTATCGAGTTTTGTCGAATACGCAAACGATTCGAAGACGAAAGTTGTTCTTGCTAGAAGTACAGAACACTGAGCCCAGAGTACGTCAGTTGTTTTGACCTATCGTATCGCAGAATCGATGAAGCGCGTCTGGATTGGAGACGTTAAAAATTACCGTAATCGGGGCTCTGATTTTCAGCTCTTGCTAGAGAACGCACGAAGCTGAACCCGCTCGCTTTCGGCAATCATATCTACAGGTGTGAACGAACGATTTCATTTTGTTTATGCTCAACCTATGGGGCCGTTCAAGTATTACGTAAGCAGATTTCTTACCATTTTTTACCCCCCTGCCCCCCTTGTCATCAAAAGTAAGCAAAGCACTTACCCCCTCCCCCTATGCTTACGTAAACATTTTTAGTTATAAATGTTTTTTATATTGTCATTTTTAAAATAGGAAAATTCATGAAAATATTAGGTTTAACTGATACACACAGAGTAAGGGACAAAAAAATATAATCAGAAATAAAGAACATAACAAACATAATTGCATCAACATAAACACAAATGATAACTTTCAATGCTTACAATACGTTTAGTATCCAAACAAAACACGCGCGCGGGAGGCCGCGTGTTTTGATGATATGCGGACTACGCCTCTCAAATTTTAATGGACAATGTCGGCACGAGAGTTAATTATTAGACAAGTGAATAGCGCACGGTAATTTCCCTAATGTGCGGTAATTCCCCTAATCAGTTCTCAAAGCGAGTGCCTACGCATATGTATTATTTGCGGGAATCCCCGAAAAAACGTAAATAACTAACGATGACGTAATCATCATCTAGACCCCCCTACCCCCCATGTCATCCAAAATAAGCAAAACAGAGACCCCCGCACCCCCCCTTGGTGCTTACGTAATACTTGAACGGCCCCTATACACATTGGAAACGATAAGTGATCTTGCTCTCGATTATTCCTAAACTAAGATATCGAAAAACTGATTACTGATCCTGAAAGTGCTTCACGAGCTCTTACAAACAGTAGTATTTTAAGTACATAATAGATGCAATAAAATATTGAGTATTGAGTATCAATAACAGGTTACAGAATGAACTGGGTCTATCAAAAAATCAATATGTCATACCCAGCTCAGGAGGGGGTAAGTCTTTAGGTCAATAGTTTGACTTAGCTCCTTCAAAGCGACTGTAGCCCTTTCAGGGGAGTTCATACATGTTCTGCGACATCTTCTGGGTACGTCCATGTAAGGGAGTGATTCCATACTTTTGCTCGTAAAGCTTCAACCACACCAACGCGTGCAGATTCTATCATAGGCCAATGACAGGTCGCGCGACCCATGACAGCCGGCGCGATCATAGGCCAATGACTGGTCGCGCGACCCATGACAGCCGGCGCGATCATAGGCCAATGACAGGTCGCGCGACCCATGACAGCCGGCGCGATCATAGGCCAATGACAGGTCGCGCGACCCATGACAGCCGGCGCGATCATAGGCCAATGACTGGTCGCGCGACCCATGACAGCCGGCGCGATCATAGGCCAATGACAGGTCGCGCGACCCATGACAGCCGGCGCGATCATAGGCCAATGACAGGTCGCGCGACCCATGACAGTACACGCGACCTGTCATTGGCCTATGATCGCGCCGGCGATAGAATCTGCACGCGTTGGTGTCAATCAACCACAACCAGCATATTTTTACTGAAATAAATATTCTGTTCTATTCTATAAAGATTAAAAGAGACCGACCTGTTTGTAAGTGATGTTGATGTCCTTAGACAGCTCCATGTCCTTGAACATGCCTTCTAGCTTGCAGGTGAAGCCGCCGCCGCATTCCTGCTTGAGCTTGCTAAGCATGGACTTCTCTGCGTCCACGGAGGCCGACTTGCCAACCAGCAGCCTTTTGGCCAGGTCCTTTTTGTAGAACGCCTCGAACACGTCCTTGCCGTGGATGAAGCGGAACAGAACCATGATCTTGTCTAACAGTCGTTCCAGCTCCTCCTCTGTCGCTTCCTTGTTACCGGCCCGGAGTTTGACGTCCACGAATTTGGCTGCCGATTTACAAATACATGTTTTATTTAGACAAACACACCTTTTAGGCTCGGTTTCAAGAAAGGAGTGGAAGCCTCTAGGCCCAATGATCCAAATAAAATGGTCAATATTTAATATAATCATGTTTGTACAAAGTGATGTAGATAAAAGTAAAACGCAAAAAAAACATCAAAGGAAAAGTTGTTTTCTAGTCTGAATTTGATTATTTTTCCAGTCTATTGTGTTGTGGGGGCTCATCTTTTGTGGAGGCCCCAGGGTTGTTGCCCCGGTTGCCCTACTTAAATCCGGCCCTGGTCTAGTGTCTTTAGGTACGAGTGGCCTCACGTGCAGTGGCCTAATTCACGTATTAAAACCTCAACGACATGCAAGCGATTTGATCGCTGATGTGAGTTTTCATATTCACATAATAATAGCCCGATTTTGTTTCGATTTCGTTTTTAACTGTATTCGATCGTGCCTCTTCGGTATTCACTTATTATAGACCCAATACAATGAACTGTCCCACCTCTGACATTGACAGGGGGGCGCCACCGTCAATACCGGATCACTGGTTCCGATTTTTGCCATGTTGGAAACCATATAGTTGAACGATGGTAGCGCCCCCCCGTCATTGAGTTTGGTGGGACAGTTTAGTGTAGGTCATCTATACTTATTTTGAAGTTTGATTACAAGTCAAGTGAAAAATCACTGAGTTGCGATCCTATTGAGTAATCGTTTTATTGAAATGACACGTGAATACGGATTTAGGACTGTTTTTCAATAGGACGACTTCTAAACGTCAACGACATTTTGACTGTTTCAAAATACGTGAATGAGGGTTTTCGCGTATGAAAGATCCGCTAGATGACGGGACGTGGATGTGGGGTCTGACTGCTGCGTGATTGGTGGATTTTGACATATCTGTCAATGTCATGTCAAAAATAACCAATCATGCAGCATTTGGACCTCGCGTCTACGTATTGCCATCTGGCGGATTTTTCATTTGCGAAAACCCTCATTGGGCTATAGGTATGTCACTCACCAATGAGCTCCGCAGGTTTGTTCTGGCGCTGGTTGATGAAGTGCTCGAAAGCCTCACGCACGGAGTACGTGAACTTCTCGTTGCGCTGGAAGCACGAAGACACCACGTGGTCCAGCTGCTCCTTGAATTCCAGAAGCTCCGGAACCATCGTCTTGTCGCGCTCCGGCTCGATCACTATCGTGCGACCTTTTTTCTGGAGAAAAAAAAAGTGTGAACCAACCAAGAACAACAACAAAAAAAAGTTTTTTAGATTTTACGCCTCTGTCTTGTAAATTATAAATTACTAGCTTTCCGCCCACGGCTTCGCCCGCGTTCAATTTTGACTGTCACAGAAAAACTTTATCGCGCGCGTCCCGGTTTCAAAACTATCCTATGTCCATTCCCGGGACTCAAACTATCTCTATGCCAAATTTCATCAAAATCGATTCAGTGGTTTAGGCGTGAAAGCACACAGGCGTGACAGACAGACAGAGTTACTTTCGCATTTATAATATTAGTATAGATTAAAAAAAAATAACTTGAAAAAATCGAACTGTTTAGGGCGGGAATCGAACCCACGGCCTTTCGCTTGCTGGGCGACTGCTCTTCCAACTGAGCTACTTAGACACTGGATGAATCCGTCGAAATTTTCAAGTGTAATACGCTGTTACGGCCAGCGTTTGTTTCACCAATGTTGTTTTGTATACTAGATGCCCCGGATTAACATTTTAGCCGGTCTTAACGTTCGTAACGTTCACACCGCGGATACTAGCGACAATATGTATGAAAAATAGTTCTAAGCACACAGTCTTAAGCTCGTGCGGGTGAACGCGTACCATGATTGAGTGAGATATTATTATGACATTAAGAGCCTTGCCACACTGGCGGATTACAAGCGTTTTCAAAGCGGACACGAGGCGAAAACTCGAGGCGGAGACGTTGACAATCCACGACGACGGTATCAAGCACAAAGGCGGCTCGCAGTAGGATTCAGGAGCTCGCAGCCAGATACGCGATGACCGTGGACGAGCCGTACTCACTTGAAGGTTGGTTACGTTACATGCTACGTTACGTGCTACATGGCAGGTGAGTACCCTGCATTAGGGTTGGCGTTGCGCCACCTTGCTACGGAGCGACCATCAGACTACCGAGGTGACGTCATCAGCGCCTTCAGCCCCAGTGCTCTGTCGGCAGTGACGCACCTTGATGTACGCGTTGAGGTGGTTGCAAAGTTCCGCCAGGCCGTCCTTGACGCGGCTGTTAATTTATCGTGGATTAGCGGGGAGTTGCGCCGAATTTTGTCAGTGTGTGCGTGCGCGCCGCATACGTATTGGCGCGCTCACATACAAACCGCGCTCGGTGCGTGTCTATGAAGATCATCATCATAATTTCAGCCATAGGACGTCCACTGCTGAACATAGGCCTCCCCTAATGCTTTCCACGTTGAGCGATTGGTAGCGGCCTGCGTCCAACGCTTCCCTGCTACCTTCACGATGTCGTCGGTCCACCTTGTAGGTGGACGTCCCACGCTGTGCCTTCCGGTACGCGGCCTCCATTCCAGAACCTTGCTGCCCCATCGGCCGTTCTGCGTACTATGTGCCCTGCCCATCTATAAAGATAACCTACTCATTTGTATTTACTCTGGTGGTGAGGTCGGCCAGCCGCGGCCCGTCCATCAGCGCCTTCAGCCAGGGCCGTCTTTAACCTACTAGGGGCCCTGGGCACTTAAGGATCAAGGGGGGCCTATATCATCTGGAGAAAGGTTTTTTGAGTAGACAGGGGCCCCTTCGGTCGCGGGGCCAAAGTGCCCAGTGGGAAAGAGGGGCCTGCCTCCAGCCCTTGCTCAGTCGCCCGTCAGTGTCAGCAGTGACGCACCTTGATGTACGCGTTGAGGTGGTTGCAGAGTTCCGCCAGGCCGTCCTTGACGCGGCTGAACAGCGCGTAGAGCGTGGTGAGGTCGGCCAGCCGCGGCCCGTCCATAAGCGCCTCCAGTCCTTTGCTCAGAATTCCCGTTAGGTGCTCGCTCAGCAGCTGCCGCTCTACGCAGTGGATCAGCTGCCATCTGTAACGCAGAATAATATACGAGGCGTGTTCAGTAAATATCCTTAGAAGCCACGATAGCCGAACAGTGAACGGGTCGGATTTCTCCACGAGTTGTTTGTCATTGTTATTTGTTGTTTTTATTGAATAAAATGCATAATATTTAATTCTTTGTGATTTATTGAGCAACAACGTATTCCATATCCAGATAATTAAAATTCGTAGATATAATTTTGATTTTTCGTAGATAAAATTAAAAATCAAACAAATAAAAAGTCAATTAGATTTTTTAGGAAAATATTCTCGATTCTAAAAAATATCGATTAGGTTTAAAATAAGCGCCTCCCTAAATAGAAGTGTCATAATCTCTTTCTTACGCTGAATAGACTATAGCACACGTGCTTAATGGGATATTTTAATAAACCAATTATGAATTTTGACTTAACATATACAGGGCGAGCTATTTGTGGGTGATCAAACAAAAAGGATTGATCCTACTGCTCAAATAAAACAACTTTCTTACAGAAACAATACACTAAGTAGGCGCGCACACCGTTGATTTTTAGTTGGCCGATAGTTGTGCTAGATTTTAAATTCTATGAAGAATTGGCCAAATCGAATCGGCGTAGTGTGTGCACTCCCATACATATCAACTACCCGACTAAACTATCGGCCGAAGAAAAATCAACGGTGTGCGCCTTTTCATTTACTTACTTGGTAGAGTGGTCCAAGTAGTGCAAAAGTCTCTCGTTCTCTTCTCTGAGCCGCTTCTCGACATGCGCCAAGTATTGCGGTACCGGCAGTTCGCGCATTAGTCTTTGGCCTTCTGCTGCGTACAAACGCTCTGTTGCTAACAGGAACCTACGAAGAAACATTTAATATTGTGCCTACATTTATCATCGTTCGTTCGTTTCAGCCAAATGACGTCCACTGCTGGACGAAGGCCTCCCCCAAGGTTTTCCACAATAAATACCGCATCCAATTTCTTCACGCGACCTTTACCAGGTCCCAGTAGTACCGTTGTGGCAGAAGTTCTCGAGTGGCGACCACGGGTTGGAAGACGTAGCGTGGGCAGGCCTCCCACTAGGTGGTCCGACATTTATCATCTAGATAATTATGATTTCTGAACACCTTTTATAAGGTGTAATAAAACATTGCTAGAAATTTTTGTTTTTAGAATAATACTGTTTTTATAAAATTCATCATAATTTATACTAAATTATTAAACGTAATTTTTCGAATTTTCACAGGACATCAGTATTTTTCTTTATTTTTGTTATGCTTTTAAATACTGTTGGGGCATAATTTAAAATTTGTTACAAGCAAAAATAAAATAAACGTTACTTGTGTTCAAAAGCGTCCTGGTAGATCTGGAGATCGGACAACATTCTCAGTAAGCTCTTGAGCAGTGATCGGTCCACTGCGTCCCCGCCTCGCTCCTTCTCTATGAGCAGAAGCAGCCCGTCCACCGTGCGGGTCTGCACGAGTGTGTTCATGGCTATGTGGTGCCGGAACAGGTCCAGACCCATATCCCTGCAATCAAGGAATTTATAGTCAAATAACGTAAAGTGACTTATTGTGTGGTGTGGTAAGTGACAGTGAATGGTTAAAGAGGATGAAGATGAAAATGGGACGGCCGAAGAAAAGATGGGCCGATGATATAACAAACAAGGCAGGGGAAAATTTGATGCACATAGCCAGCGACAGGGAAAGATGGAAAATGATGGAGGAGGCTTTTACCCAAGTGGGGCCACAATCAAGAGAAATACTTGATAATTTTAAATGAAACTAATTAATTTTAATTGTGGATTTTTAAAGCTATAATAATAAAAAATAATAATGAATTTTTATAAGTATTCATACCATATAGAATGTATGCTAGGGTTCTGTAGCACATAAGTTCGGTCTAGGTAGAGGAAGATGCTGCGGATCATGATCATCTGGCGGCAGTGTGCCCGCCAGCAGTCATCCATCCTCTTGAGGAACACCTGCCGGTCCATGCTCTCGGAGAGGAACTGTTCGATGTTCGCTTTCACGTGAGCTTCTACCAGGTTTGTCAGATTCACATACAGTTGTGATGCCATCTGAAAGTTACAATGGTTGGATTATAACTTTCAATAGTTACAATAGTTGGATTATTACCACCCACATTGAAAACATAGTTAGCAACCTAAAATCTTTCAACAATTAAAATTCTAAATCACGTAGGAGAGAGCAACGCGTAAACCGATAGCGCCGCGCTCTCTCTGAAATTAAAAATGCCCAAATTAAAAAAAAAATAGTTGGATTATGGCATGGTACCTATCTAAAGCCTGAATTTTTAAACTCTCTCTCTCTCATATCGGCTAGGTTCCTAAAGACAGTATATCAACAGTAATTCTAAATTTTGCTGATTCTACGTTAATATAAACTCAATTTTCAACTCAAAAATTGTTCAAAAATGAATTTCTGCTGATATCGCTAGCACGGCAGATTTGTTTACCTGATATTCTAAGCTCAAATAAATGTTTTTCGTGATTGACACTGAGTACAATGTGTTAATGTACTATATTAAAATAATCTACAATATTCTAATTATATTCTAATTTGAACCGCACAAAGTAAATATCAATAATAGTGACATGTAAACATGTGGCTTACGACATAAGACGAATGGTAATCTTACTGGATAGGTTTGTTTACCTTATGGCTGCACATATTCTCGACCGCCTGGTACAACTCTTCCAAGGAGTAGGCGATGGCCTTGGAAGTCTGGATGGCGATCACCGCCTCTCTTAGCTTGCTCCATGTCGTCTCTTGGTAGTTTTCCGGAAGATTCGGTTTACCTGCGAAGAACACACTATTACCTTCTAGATGACATTTAGGTTATAAGAATGACATGACGACAAGAAAAGCGTAAACACACTTTTGAAATTCTTTATCACTAGCTTCTTCGCCGTCGCCCCCGGCTTATTCATCATCGTCGTGACGGTCCCGTTGGAGTTCGGGGTAAGCATCGAAAAGTTCGATTTCTTCTCGTTGGCACTCATATCGTCCGATTTTGATCTTTTATTATTACACTGATCGTTGGTAGGAAGGGAACGTTTTCTACACAAATTTCCACCCTCCTCAGCCGAAACAGGCGTTTTAGCTAAACCCGACATAAGAGAGCATGTTATGGCCGCGGCCACTGCACTAATTAAACAATACAAATTACACTAATTAATATAAAATCAAACAAAAACAGAAAAGCTCAGTCAATTTTCACGACAATCACCACCATTATGATTAGTTTTACAATTTCTATGACAGAGGGCGCTTTATTTTCAAGCTGTCAACATAACTGTCATTGAAATTCAATGCTATAGTTTATGGTTTTAAGGGACACACACACTACAAGTAGTACCGTTATAACGTTATTTCATAGCATATTCACAGGACGGTTTCCAGGTCTCCAGGTAGAATGTTGTCTCCCAGTTCTCTCCAGTCGATATTCAGAAGGCTGGGTCAACATTAAGCCGCAAAAAAAAATCAATTTTGAATGTGGATAGAAATGAGGAGATCCGTAAACGAACTAAAGTCGCTGATATAGCCCGACGGATTAGCAAGCTGAAGTGGCAATGGGCAGGGCACATAGTACGCAGAACTGACGGCCGATGGGGCAGCAAGGTTCTGGAGTAGAAGCTGCGTACCGGAAAACGCACCGTGGGACATCCACCCACAAGGTGGACCGACGACATCATAAAGGTAGCAGGAAAGCGCTGGACGCAGGCCGCTACCAACCAATGTTCAGCAGTGGACGTCCTATGGCTGAGATGATGATGATGATGATGATGATGTACAAAAAACCCGCGCTGGAGACCTAAGTTGGGTTGAAAGAGTTGGTTTGGCCGAACCTTGAGCATCTGTGAATGAAAAAATGTTGCAAAAACTGAATAAATGATTTTCACGCGTAGGAAGTCAAGGTCACAGCACTTCACAGCAGTAAATACCTTAGATTAAAATTCTTATTCTTCTTCCTCGGTCCCTTACTGATGAGGATCGCGACCACATATTATAGTGTTCCTCCACAGACTAAGTACNGATAGTACCTACAGTCATAATCTGTGTGGACCGCACGATGCAAGCTTCCACCCGCCGTCCTACTATTACGCGTCTGATCTGACCATCTCGTCCCTCGTCTGCCTTCCATTTGTCCCAAGATAATTTGTTTCTCCAAACAATGCCTTGGAGACCGCATTATGTGTCCAAAGAAACAGAGGGTACGCTTTAGGCATAAATAGTGGAGAGCCGCGTGGTGTAGATTAAAATAGGTTGATATTGAATTAAACTAGGTATTATAGTCAGTCACTTATTATTATACACCTAAAATACACTATAAAACGCTGCGGGAAGCAAATAACGTAATCTGAGTATTGAGTGAGTACCTAACGCCTATGTCTTTATTTATAGCAATAATTCTCCGTCGCTGCTATGGTCACTGCACTTTGTTTACTGAAGTTTACGAAATTAATGATATAAGTAATTATGCATTTTCTGCAGAGAAATTTAACATCGACATTTAGCAGATTAATCAATTGAACTCCATATTCAGTAAGTACCCGGAGCAAGACCAAATAACAAGTTCACGAATGAATTGAAAACGCTCTAAGCTTTTTTAAGGAAAACGAACACTAACCGAGTCATTCGTGCTTAGGGCACAGTCTATCACAGGGGTTACAAAAATACCTTTGAATCATTTTACTATTTAAAAGAGAACTTAGGAGCTTAGATCAATACTCAATACTCAATCGTTTATTATTATCAAGTGTTGAAATGTCAGGGATGAGAGTTGCTGAAACTGAGATTATTCGCCGGAGCTTGCTTTTACGTTGGTTTGCAGATAACTCAAATGCCATTCTATTTTTAACGATTTCGGCAGTAAATGCTTGAACAGTAATTGAGAATACCATATGGCACAGGCGCAGATAATTTCATTTAAATGTAACCAGATGCAAATAAGTATTATTTCGGCAATGAGCCAGTTTTTTAACAACACAAAAATGCAACGCGATAATGTTTATCTAATTAAGTGCTATTGTGATGCTCGGCGAGCTGGTGAATTGATTACACCCTCGCGAAGTGCAGGTCCGGGGGCGGGGTGTAACAAGTGTCGGGAGTCGGGCCGGGATAGTCGGGATGTGTGCGGCGCCCCCGCTCGACGCCCATTCAATCCCTGTTCATTCACTCCGGCTCACAGCGATCGCGTCGTCCGGTCGCGTGGGTGGCTCGTTGGAGGTCGTTTTCGAACGCGGTCTCTACTTTCGCGCGCGAATTCCATTCCGGAAATGACTTTTGTTTTTTAACTTATTTCGTGATGCTGCCGGGATTTTTTTAAAAATTAGTGTTATTTCTTTTTCACAATGGGTGAGCAAACCTTTTCGATACCAGATGACCATTTGGAACAGCATATCGTTACGTTGTTTGAAAAGTTGGAGTGTTTACGTAGTAATGCGAACACGAATGACGCGGCGTTGCCAGGACGGGTGCCGGCTAGGATGGAAGTGAGGACCTTGTCTTTGTGGAAGGCAGTGGTGGCGGAGTGCGCGGCTTCGTTCCTGTACGTGTTCATAGTGTGCGGCGCGGCTGGCGGCGCCGGCGTCGGCGCCTCTGCCTCAGCTGTGTCTTTGGCCACCGCTCTAGCTTCGGGCTGTGCCATCGCAACTTTGACATTGTGCTTTGCCAATATTTCTGGTAAGTACTACCACAGATAAACATAATATTCTAGGTAATAAAACACAGACTCTACCATTTTGTAGTCCCTACCAAATAAGTAAATAAACTTAGCTAAAAGTTTCCTTGGGCTGCTACGAGTAGAAGATTTAAAACCCCCTGAAAAAGAACCAACTAGATACGCCAATATTATCCATTCCTTACAATACTCACCTACTACGAATACAATAAAAGAAGGTGATCCAGAGGCTGCAAAGGAATGGCAACAAGACGAAAAAAGTATCATTTCTAGGTACACCCACCCACCATAAGAAAAAAAGCGGCAAGCTGCTGGCTGTCAGTGCTCTTTACACGGTACATATACAATAGGGCACGTAAACAAAAAGCTCTACCCGTGGGAAACGAATTGGAATAGATGAGCGATAAAGTCTTACGACCGACGTCATGCCTATTTATGTACCTTTAGTATGTAGGCAGGCTTAAATGAATACCGTAGTATTTTTAAAGGATAATAAAATAAGGAACACTAAAAAGTTTTCTTAAGAATAATAAAAAGACAGGTGTATGGGCATATTAAAATTATTTATGTTTAATATCATTTTGCGTTCAACTTTTATCGAATTTCGGCGTGCAAGATGTAAAGTTAAATATAACTTTTTAATTATTCATCAGACATCAGCATTTTAATGGGCTTTTAGTTCATAATATTAGGTAAATTACTTAAAAAAAGTACTCGTATGTATGTACATTGTACATAAAAGTAGGTACTTAAAACTTGCCTATGATTTTACTTCCGTAAGGTTAGGAAACAGAAGAAAGGTGATTTTTTGGTGAAAAGGCAAAGGCCTAATATCCTTGCTTACAGCCAAGTGAAACGGGTATGTAATCGGGTGGTAGAGTCACGCGTGGATTAGAGTGTATCCCAATTAACCCCAGAGCTGCGTAATATCTAAGTATGGTAATATATTTCCAGTTGATAGCAGCCGCGGATGAGTTACGAGTTACGCGCGGGCAGATGTTCACAATTACGTTCCTTTTTAACGAGGGTCGCCGGCTGCGGCGGAGGCCGCGTTTTTTTCCACGTTTCAAACTTTCAAGCACCTTTTGCGGTTCACGCATGGTGCAATATTAAATCTGTCAGTCGGTTTAATGTGAGAATTTAAAATAAAGTAACAAGTTGTAGCCGTTTACATTTTAGGAGGTTTTTACAATCAGCACATTGTTTTATTACGATACTAGCTTTTGCCCGCGGCTTCACCCGCATGAAATTTAGTTTGTCATAGATCGTCATAAATTATAGCCTATACCTATGTTATTCTGGGTTATAAAGAATAATACTGTAAAGTTTCATCAAAATCTGTTCAGTAGTTTTTGCATGAAAGGGTAACAAACATGACATCCATCCAGACATTCAGACATCCAAACTTGCGTATTTATACTCGTAATATTAGTAGGATTGTAACAAGACTTGATCTTTAAATTACATATATACTTCTTTATCTTTATACGCATTTAACTGATGGATTGTGTTACATGCGCTTAAAGCCACCTGCAATCCAAGGGTACAATCGAACGTTGGCCACCTAGGATCTTTATCAGCCATCTGATCTAACAAGTGTTTAAATAAAATAATGTAACTATAACTAAATTCTGCAGCCCCAAATATGTATTTAAAGCTCATCTCTTCGTCATAGATATAATGAAAAAACCACGGTACATTAAGCGCATTAAAATAATCGAGGGAGCACGTGCGTTCACCCTTTCCTTCCCGATGCCACAATGGCGGCAATGTCACAATGACAGTTTAAATTATCCGATAATAAAAATGACAAGAGGTGTTCGCGCGATGTCGCCTCGCGCTACAATTGAACTAATTTTCGGCCCACTTAGGGTGACCGTATGACCGATGCGAAATTTATTGATGCGACATTTTAAATATTTTAAAATCCCCATCATAGGGTTTTAAAATATTAAAGCAGTTTTTTATATGAATCATTTAGAAAGAATAAACCATATAGAGCGTTAACTTTCACTTTTGTGTTCGCGTGCGCTTTGACACAATTGATTTTCTTACGTTTCTGCATGCGATTCTTCTTGTCACCTTAATTAATATTGATTTGCGCTATAACTTTTTGACTTTACCAAAGATGGCAAAGTATCAAAATTACAACTCAATCGAACTCTGAAGAAGTGGGTCAAATTCAATACCGCATTCGAGTCAGGTGAAAATAAGGGGTCCATATTGGCTCACCTAAAGTTATTTACCCGAAATTGTTCTTCCTAACGATTTTAAATCCGAATGATCACTCTTCCTAAAATTTTTCTTCCTAAAGTTTTCATTCATACTATTTGTAGTGCTACCGGCGATGTTCATAACACTCATATTTCCGAAAATTTTAATTAATAATATCATTTATGTAAATATATTTAAACTCCTACTGTTTTTTATCATAACACTTTTATCCCTAAACATTACCATAATATTTTCACTCATACCATAGAATAAAAATAAATACTACGTACAGAAGTACGTTCTTCGCGAATGAAACGTAAGGCCACAGTTCTAACCTAACCTAAACCAATAATAATGAATAGANTGTTAGCATTGTATTCATCCTTATGTATGTCTAGGTTGAAATGAATTGTCGGAGTAAGAATAAGGGATTCAACAGAAAATATCGGAAGAATCGCCGTGTGGTGACGGCAGAGTAGAATACATTTGTCACCAACCCCTACTCTTCCCGCGGGTGTCGTAAGAGGCGACTTAGGGACTACACAACAAACAGAGAATGGGCAGCAGCGCTCTCTGAAAAACATCAATCTTTTAAACTGCGATCTCCAACCCGCCTGCCAAGCGTGGAGATTATGGCAAATCCCTCCACCATAGTGGAGGAGGCTCATAGTCCAGCAGTGGACTGTAAAGGGCTGTTGATGATGATCGGAAGAAAGGAGGTTCTGTAGACTGGGGCTTGGATTGATATAAATTTACGAAAACTAATAATCACACAAGGAGGAGATTTACGTGACCAATAAGAGGAAGTATCAATTAAATCATTAAGTCTGTTGAGTTTGCTATATTTATGATGGTCAGCAAATTGAAGTACACGGAAAAGATACTTCATCTGTGTGCATATCTTCTATATTTATGATGATAATAACAAAATCTTCTTACTTGACTAGGCGACCTTGGCCTTTGGTTCGACGAATAAAAACGCCTGTAATTGCTGCGTCGCAAATTTTCACGGTCATTCTTCATGGCACATAATTCCAATTGCAGTTGTTGTAGCTGTGTAAGCACATTTTCCATTGTTTGGTCTTGAATTTTGCTGCTGTTATCGTCGACTGCTGAGACTTCATTTATTTTTGCATTCTCTAATATTTTATCAGCGATTTGGCTCATTTTGTCTAAATCTGAAGTGTCGGATACGGTCAGAACAGAAGTCACATTCAATGGCAATAACCTGAGCCACAAAACTTGAATGGTTTTATCGTCGATTATCTCGCGTCCTAACTCCCGCATCCGGCGCAGGAGGTGTGAAGGTTTCGAATCTCCCAGATCCAAATCGGTTAATAGTTTATGTAAACGCTGTTGTTCCGATTCTTCAAAACAACTAATTAACCGTTCTTTAATAACTGAAAATTTGCCAGTTGTTGGAGGGGATGATATTATGTCGCTTACCATGATGAGCTCTTCTTTACAAAGTTTAGCGACGACCATGTTGAATTTGAATTCATCGCCTTGCTTTTGAGGTGCCAAAACTGATTCCAGCTGCGCGAACCATAGACGAGGTTGGTCCTTCCAGAATTCGGGAATACGGGATGTGACAGCGGTACCGGCAGCGACTTCTTGTGGTGTTGTGTTGCACGATTTGCACGGAGATGACATGTTGACGGTGATTGATGTTGATGACACGGACGCGAAATTTGCTCTGCTCAGTCGGGGTCACCAATTTGTGCCGACGATAAGGGAGTTTATAAATGAGACAGAAGTTGGTATTTGTCTAATTTATTAATTACAATTATGGAGTATATATACTAAAGAAAATGAGAGATAAGTAACGTCACAGTATCTAGCATCTTATCGTTACGTGAAAGATCTGCTGACACTGTGTGAACGTGATTAAGATAACGTATGCAGAGATTGAGTATTGTGCATACCGGCACACTTACCTTTGTGATTAATTTTACTTTTAAATGTAGAGTCAGTTCACGTAAAATTGATTTCATCGTAAAACTCACTTACCTTAAAATAAATGAATAAATTCCATATTCTGGCCTTTCAAAGTAAAGATAGGATGACAAATATGAGATAAATAATGTTTATTTCATTTTTTTCCCACGGCATGCAGCTCGTATTGGTAACTTGTTTGCTTTGGTAGAGTGGTTCAAGCGGTTATTTTGGACTGAGTTTGTTCGACAAGAAGTCAGTTCATTACTGACCTAACACCTACATTGTCAAATGCTTGTTCGAAGCGCAGAGAGCTAAAAATAAAAGCCCGGTAGGTATTAATTTTTGTTCAATTTTATTGAAGTGGATAGATATATAATGTTAGTACAGTAATTAAGTAGGTATGAGTAGTAAAGCTTTGTAAAAGCTTACTAAGCTAAGCTGTATTAGCTCCGCTAGAAATTACATTGTAAAATTCCCGCACATTCCATTCGCCCTAATTTTCTCTAACAGCTTGCAACCCCGCTCGTGGCTGACTAATGTGGGTCCAGTTTTAATCGATGCATGTTAATCTCAATGTTAATATAGCTCGCTCGTTCGTTATTAGTATAACCACAGATAATATAATACGTATAACTAATGTTCAATTCAGTGGGCACAATATTTTGATACTTATTCCTAGTACCTTTGTTTTTAATCTTCTTTAAAGGTGAAAATTTATTTTTTAAGTTACATGTTAGTTTATTAAATAACAAAATAAAATTTTATAACGATAAAACTCTCCCACTTTCGAAAAAATCGCCTTTATTTGTACATTTTTCACAACGTTATGACATAAGATTTTTACCAGGATCCCAGGGGCAACCACTTACCTATTACAGTTATGTAACACTTTAATATGCTGCGCAAAACCGCAGAACCTCACACGACCGATAGAGTCACAACTATCTTAGCAACTGCCAATCAACCATAAGCTGAATAATGGTTCTGGCAAAAGTTTTGGACATACAAATTAGTACTCGTATTATGTTAGAAAAACAATGTGTTTTCAGCTCAAATAATAATCAAGTCAAATACTTAGGTAGGAGTTGTATTTTTTGGAATAAGAAATAACATATCATCTACAGCGCTGTTTTTTCAGGTGATTCTCGAAAGAAGAAAAATATTAAGACGAAAAGGAATCCCTCCATAAGTATCAGAGTAAACATCCTTATACATAGAGTTGTGTAATTAAATTAGTAATTTGTTCCTCTTCTACCGAATGGATATTACGGACATAACCTCATTAGTTGAGACATTCAGCGTATACGAGATGATTAGATCTTCCTTGAGTTAAATAGCGTGTTATTACGTTCTTTTATTAATTGAATACGAGAACATACTTTTATTAAAACGGGCTTTCTTTAAATTAAGGGCATTCGTCCCTGTCTCGACTCGTTGAATCTAAAAAGACCCCTATAAAAATCGAAGTTTCTTTCGTTTATTCATTGCTTAGAGCTATTTTGTACTTAACCTGAGTTCTACAGCTGTATATACAATATGACTGATGTACCACTTTACCCCAGGACAGTAATTAAACGTGGGTAAACAAACTAATTAAGCACTCCAGTTGTAGTCGTGTTATTTTGTAAATTACTGCAATTCTGTGCTCGCGGGCTGTTTGAGAATCAGGTTCGAGCGTCCCTCAGTTAATTCCGCTTTAACTTTTCAGTTTATTATTGACCAAAATTGGGACATTGGGGGAGGGCTATGTTCAGCTGTGGACGTTCTGTGATGTCTGCTGAAATTATTGACAAAAAGTATGTAATAAATTAAATGTCACTTCTACAGTATTAATCACAGTAATTCTATTAATTTAATTTAAAACTTAAAAACTTATTTTAAAATGATGAGGTATAGTTTTCCACCTTTGATAGATTCTTTAANGGTTTGTCACCTCCCTTGGGGGTGATTGGTATGTGAAATTGCAAAGATTTTCTAGGATGGGAAAATCCTGACAATGTAGAGTAGTTACTTTTAATATTCTAATATTATGTTCTAAATCCGATTCAAACCCAGGAGAAACCAGATCTTGGCTAGCTTTAAATTTAACCAATCACAAGTTTGAATCTAACTTGAATTTGAATCGAGTTTGAGAGTCGTTTCAGACAACGAGCCCTCGAAACTGACAAATGATAACTCGCCTTTTATTAAGAAAACGATATCTTCGAGAAAGAGGAGGAAAAGAACTGAAATGTACAACAACAAAAAGTCTTCGTTACTTTCGGTAAGTTACTACCTAGTTTGTAAGTGATTCTCGTCAAAGTCAAAGTCTCAATCAATAAGACTTTATTATATATAAATACTAACAAGAACTTATCAAAGTGTAAAGTAAAAAATACATTATCATCAAATAAGAATGCAGCTTATCGTTATTGACTTATTGAACCCACTCTAAAATGTAAGAGGTCGTGTCATCGGTTTTCTGGGATTTCATGTTACCTACTTACTTACGGGCGTTGCTTTTTCTGATGTGAATCCGATAAGGGTTCACCATAGAGCAATAAACTACTGTAATTCTATGACATAAGGTATTCTTTACATAAACACTGACTTAAGTGGATACTATTAACAACGGATGGCATTTGAGGGTCGTATTAATAATTTAGTCGTCTGCCTAGGTTCGGAATGTCAACACTAGGTTACTAGGTCGCCAGAGAATTTGCTTTATTTTAGTTGGGACAATGAATGACGGTTCTTATTTTTAACCCCTTTAGCCGACATGCATTAACAATCAGATATCGGAAACCTGGAATTTTATTTTAAGTTGTTTAAAGGTCAACATTTGGGAGTTGTACTGCTAAATGCTGTTATGTAGCTTTTTTCAGAGCTATCATCACTAATATTATAAAGAGGAAAACTTTGTTTGTTTGTTTGGTTGTAATGAATAGGCTCAAAGACTACTGGACCGTTTTTAAAAATTCTTTCACCATTCGAAAGGTACATTATCTACGAGTAACATAGGCTAAATTTTATTTTGAAAAAAAAATAGGGTTCCGTAAAATATGTAGATAATGTAGTCAAAGCGCGCGAAGCCGCGGGCGGAAAGCTAGTTAAGAATAAAACAATTTTGAAAAATAAATTAAGTACGAGTAAGGAACCGTTATGGTTAAGAAAGTGTTTAAAATGAGCAGTCAGAAAGTTTGAAGTTTTATTTAAGCAAGGTACCTACTTGCTCGTATAATTAATATACTTATTTGCAACAAGGTTCTTTTTTCATTCAGCTTAATATTACGAACGTGAACCAATTACGGGCGTAATTAAGTGTTATGTAGCGTTTATAGTTTTTAATAAAGGCAACATTATTGTTTGTTTTGCAGGATTGAGTTTCATTTTGAAGCTTATTACTGGTTTATCTACATCATAAAGTTTACTTAATTAGGTACTGTTTAATAAATTTTGTATTTTCAGGCATAATTTACTTTTCTGACTGTGATTCTGAAATTACCACAAACTGAGAACTGCCCATGCATAAATTCAAAGCACATATTAAAAGTACCTTAATGAAAAAAGGCTACTATAAAGTCGATGATTATTAAAAAAGATAAAAATGCTTGGGATGCTTAAAACTGCCTAGCTCGCATAAATATGTATAACTANCATAACTATGTTATATTTTAAAGTCTGTAAACCCTTGAAGAAGAGGCTGACAATATAACTGAGTTTCTTGCGCTGCTTCTTCTCAGCACTGGCCCATTTATTGTCCTGAAACAGTGGTAGGGTTAATACTGGGACGTGTAAAAGTGCTTTTTATAAGTCTACCTACTTGCATTTAAATAAATGAGTTTTATGAGTTTTTTTTTTATAAAAATACTAAACATTTGTTTTTTTTATATAAAAAAAAATTGCAATGTGCCATAAATACGTGTAGAGTTTATAATAGAACTTATGTTATTGGTAGAAAATGTTGAATTCAGAAAACGCGTAGCGGTAGAGCCCCACTGTAATAGTTGCTATGCTATGCTTGCTGATGAGGGATGGGTTACTCCTAAGAGTGCTAAATAAAACCGACCCGTTTGAGTGCTGCTCATACACTGATTTATTANTAAGTCCTTTACGCGGTATAACCGGAAAACCTAAAAAGCGCCCCTTTCGGGGGCCCCCACCACTTAAGCACAACTCCGTCGAAGTCGAAAACCTAGGAGAGTCTTAATGGGCAACCAATGAAGCCAATAAAGCAATAAAATCTTTTGTAGGAATTATTTCCGATTTAAAATCTAATTCTACTGGACTAATAGTGCTCATTGAACTTAGAAGGAATAACATATCCTAGCTAACCAGCGCCACCATATTTTTTCTTGATTACTTTTGTTATAGACCGAAATTAAAAAAGTGGTTTGAAAAATGTATAATATGTATCGAAGCTATTTTTTAAAATAATTTGTTTGAATTCATTAGATATTTGCAGCAAGTTATAGCCTGACCAGGAACATAAAAACCCTCGCCATGTTGCGGAAAACTAATGGTACTAATTTCTTTTAATGGCAACAGTAACTGAAAACTTCATTGACATGTCACCTTGCATGTCAGTATATTGTTGTCAAAGTGTAAACAAACTTTATTTTAAATGTGTGCAATTGATTTTGTGAATTAAATTGCTAAAATATTTTTATAGTCGTGAAAGAAAAGTGGTTCACGATGTGTTAATGTATTTGTCGAAGAGAAATACTAAGGGTTCGGACAATATTTTCATTGAATANCGATCTATCATTAAAATACCTACAAAAAAGTGCCGCTTAGGTCCAAATTCTTCTTCTTTTTTGATGTTGGCAATACACGTCGAGGTCGACTTGATTTGTGCCAGCCATTTTCAAGTTTTAAATGAGACGAGTTACAGAATGGGACCAAGTGGGATGGGACTTGGGTTAATGATTATAATGAACAATGATAGATGATACCCTTTCCCACCCTTTGAGTCTCAGTAAAGTTGTGGTACTTTTACTGACACTTCTTATTGGACAACTTGAGAGAATCCAAAGAATCGCCGTGCACTGTTTTGTTTCATNGGGATAAGATTATGAACCCTGTAAAATAGCCTTGTCGGAAGGTAAAAAGATAACTTATACAGAACAATATCAATAATAAGATGAAGATTTAAATAAAAAAGCAAGTAATAACAATTTGAGATTCGAAGTTTTCTATTCAACATATCAGGTAAGGTCTGCGTCGTCACTAGAGAATACAATCCCGGGATCCCAATTCCCGGGATCCCGACCCTTTTCTGATCCCGAAAATCCCGGGACTGTACTTGGCTAATCCCGGTATTTTCGGGATTGATATAAACAGGTCTATTTTGCATTCTACGATCCGTTGCGCCTTGACTTTGACCTTGCCTAGATTATACCTTAGCATAAAATTATATAACGATTAAAAACAAACTTAAGGTACGATACGGATACGGACTATACAGGTACGGCCCTAATAATATCTTTTTCGCAGACCTTAGAAGCGACTTTCCCACTCGGAATACTTCAATAAGGTAATTCCCCTTCTCTTATGTTAACTCCCCGACGGGCTAACAGGGGAATCACCCGATCACCTCATATAAAAATATTGTTGCGGGGTAATTCCCCTTCGGAGATTCAATATACTAATACTGTACAAAAGTATAAATACGCCAGGCAACTTTTTTTTTTTTTTCATTTATTATTCTGCCATTCTCATCAGTGTGGAGTATTTTTTTAGATGCGAAAGACGAGAATAGTGCTTGACAAATAGTATCAGACGTGAAATGAGCCTGTTTGCAAATGGAGGAGTTCGTGGATATCACTTAGAATTAGCATATAAGTATCTATCATCTATACCTCCAACGAGTGTAGAACCCGAGCGAGCGTTTTCAGCTGCTGCTTTTGTTGGAAATAAATTACGAAGCAGGCTAGGAAGTAAAACATTGGATGCTTCTAAGATTGTATTTCCAAAATTCTAAATAGTGCTTTTGATTTGTGTATTTTTTATTTTATTTTAGTATTATTGCAACTAACGATATTAAAAACATCTCATTTCTCTAAATTATACTTAAGTTTTTTTTATTATAACTCAATTCCCACATAAGGCTGATCCCAGGATAGTCCCGGGATCCCGGGATTATCCATCAAAAATCCCGTGATCCCGGGATTGAAAAACATGCTCGGGATTGCATTCTCTAAGGTAAACGGCTACTAGTTCGTGATAGTACGTAAGTTCGTAAGTTTTTTTTCTAGCTCAAATAATAAGCAAATGGAATATTATTTATAAAAATTCTTTATTACTATAAAAACTCTATTATTTAAGCTATCTAAAAAACCAAGTACCAACATTGTGGCGCCAAAAATGAGAGCAGTACGAAGCTTCAAACTCTCAGAGAGCCAAAAACAGCCGTGCGGCGTGAAAATGTTGCTCTCACCGTAAGGTTAGCGCTCCAACTTCTTAAGCTTATANGCAAGTAATAATGTACGATAGCTCGTACACCCACCTTTCCTCGGCCGATTGTAATTCTAATCGGAGGCAACCTATTATACTTGCTACCTGATTTTCGGAAAAAAACAACCCCGTCGTTAAGAGCTTGGGTGAATTGCAACCTTTGGGAATGTTTTTGCTGTTTTTGGATCTTGTGCCATTCAGATGTAGACCATACGCTTTTAAGAAATTTGATAAATTCTCCTCACTGATTAATATTACGGTACTACGCGTATGTATTTGGTGAAGACCACCAGACTAGTTACGCCAATGACATAAGATTTAAAAAATCAGTAAGAGTGGAACCAAACAAGAGTAAATAAAATAAATATTAATCTCATAATAAATCGTCCCTTATACGTCATTTTGACATAATATTTCCCATACTGAATCTGTCAATGTGCCAGTTATACCAGCCCCCCTAGACAAAACGCACTTTTTGATCGAATCGAAAATCGAATCCGTCAAAACTCCATACAAAAAAGGGCCTTTTAGACCACTTTTCGACTGGTTTGAGATTATAATTTGCACTTTGTCTAGACCCATAGGAGTTATTCTCGGATAAAAGTTTGATCGAATTGAGCCTAAGGCCCAGAACAGACGGTAAAACGATACTGCAACTTTCTGATGGTTCTGATGAATAAAACTGAAACTGAAAGTTTTAAACTGGTCGCATCATGTGTGGTCTCTCAACGTACGCTATGGCAGAAATTTAGATGAAACTCAAAAGTAACTAGCAGTTGCAGTTTCGTTGCAGATGCGTTTCTGGGCCTAAATGGGTTAAATGTCAGTCTAATCGATGACATAAAATATGATAGGTACAATACGTTCTAGAAGTTGGTCATACAATTTCGAGTTCGAGCATAGAGCTTCCTCGTCTTTTCTCACAATTGTGATTTAGTCAATGATCTATAATATAATTGGATTTAGTACAGTACGAAATGTATCGGGGATTATTTTATATCCTGGATTACCAGCAGCTGAATCCCTTAACTCTACGTTTCGTAAAGCGTCAAAGTAAGTAGCGTACTTAATGAAACATTCCCAGAAGCGAGGCGGTTGATAAACGAAGTGGGAAGAGATTATCGGGCTGAGTCGGAAAGAATTCATTAGGAGGACTTAGTCAGGCTTGTAATGTAAACCCTTCAGTCTTCAGCAAAACGCTGATAAAACGTTTTACTTGGGAAATGAGAACGGCATTTAGGAAATGTTTTATTCACGATTAAAACGGTTATGTGTTCGTCGGGAGCGTAGCAACCCACAAGGTGGACCGACGACCTCAAAGGTAGCGGGAAGGCGCTGGATGCAGGCCGCTACCAACCGGCCTTTGTGGATATCACAGAAACTAAAGGAAGATGTGACAAGGGGGCGGGGCCGGTGTCGCAGCAATATACCCAAAAAGAACACATTGCTCGTGAGAGCAATGAAGACAGCAGCAACGTCATAATGTAAACAGTTTACATTGCTTGCGTAGCTTAGTACTAGGGATGCTATTAAAAATGTTATTGAATAAAAATGGATACTAGATGGCATTTTAAAGGTAAATCAGGCTGTTATGCCTTTACATATAATGCTATAGGTACAAAATATTATTTAAACTGCCTACATCCGAAACTATCCGAAACTTTTGAGTCAGTTACGGTTACGGATTTTTTTTATTTCGGATATCCGATAGTACTCAAGATTATTTGAACATTAAGTACTGATACCGCAGTGGATAATGAGCACATATTTTGATTACTTTGTGTGTGTGAATTTCTAATGCGACATTACGAACTCAGCGCATTAGTTGGCATCTGTCAATATAATATCTCTATGGTGGAAATCATTACGGGAGGCCTATGTTCATCAGTGGACGTCCTATTGCTGAAATGATGATGATGATGACTATGTAGGTTTGTTGTCGACACGACAAGAAGAGGGTTGAAAGTGTGGTTTGTTGCAGGAGCACACGTGAGTCCAGGGGTGTCGGTGGCGCTATGCGTCCGCCGACGCGTGTCCCCGCTGCGTGCGGCGCTGTACGTTGCGGCGCAGTGCGGCGGCGCCATAGCGGGCGCGGCCGCTGTCTATGGGTAAGTTCATTTTTTTCCTAAATTATATATAACTTGAAAAAATCGAACTGACTAAGGTGAGAATCGAACCTATGACCTTTCGCTTGCCGGGCAACTACTCTTCCATCATGCACGTATAAATATAGCGTGGGGGCTGGGAATGCCGTGCCTACCCCAGAATGGTCTGGAGCTCCGATTTTGGGCTACCGATTCGAAGATGAAAGTTGATAGTACTTAGATACTAATTTTTTTCATAATAATGACCCTAAACATAATTAATTTAATGATGTTAAATGATTAGGTGAATGTGTTTTCATTTCTTCATTAAGGCAAGATGGCAAAATGTTCGACCCGACAGTAATTCAATATCTACTTATTAATGGGGAGTTTTAATATCGGCTGCATATTAAGTTAAGAAGGATTTCAGAGTACACTCCTAATGAAGCAATTATTCCGACAGTAAACTAACAGGAGCACATTTTGCACTCGGCAGTCGGGAATCTGCCGCAGGTTCGTCGTGTAGGTACAATCAGTCTCAAAAATATCATTACCTACTTCAATACTATCAGTGACGGCTCTAGATCTTATGACAGTAGGTACCAGAGTCTTCCAGTGACTTGGCCCACTTTTAGCTAGCTCCACAGACCAAGTTTAGAATTCTAGAGTAGATTTTTGTTGATTTGGTGTTTAATCATATCCTACTTATAATATTATAAATGCGAAAGTTTGGATGTCTGGATGTTTGTTACTCTTTCACGCAAAAACTACTGAACGGATTTTGTTGAACCTTTACAGTATTATTGTTTGTAACCCAGATTAACATATAGGCTATAATTTATGCCGATCTGTGACACTAAATATCACGCGGGTGAAGCCGCGAGCAAAAGCTAGTTTATTCATAAAAACACATTGAAGGTGGGCCCAGTTACTGGAAGAAAAAATATTTAAATATTCAATCCAGTGACTTGGCCCGTGGACCAAGCTAAAATGGGCCAAGTCACTGGAAGACTCAGTACCTACTATATCGATATCGAGTTGTTTTTCAATGCACCTTCTCACATGACACAAGTTCTTTATGCGTGAAAATGCAGCAGCATTTTGGCACCCTTACTCTTAAAGCAGCTGATAATTAAAACGTTGTACTCGTATATTTTTGACTCCAACTGTACTCTGCTGAATAGTTTGGTAGAGTTGCGAACTACAATTATGATTGTGGAATACGTAACTAAGTGCTCCGCATTGCACTGCTCGTGGCACGGCTCGCATTCGTGGACTAAGCCTTTACACTAATAACTTTATGCTCCATGGTAGAGATTCAAATCAATTTGATTAAGGTAAAATGTGTCGAGGAAATTACGAATTTACTGCATACAAATTGTCTATATTAGGAAATCACCTTATCAGGTTTAGATAACGAGTCACAAATTAAATTACTAATGTTACGACTGAGTGATTTATCTAAGTTTTATAGTAATTATGCCTTTTCGTAATAACTGCGTAGCGCAAAATGTTCCTTTGAAAAAAGTTAAAAGTTTAATTGCACTTGGAGCTTTTTATTATCACTCTTTAAAACTGTTTTTAAAGCAATCTATTTTCACATGGGTCCAACCTTGTTTGGTTTAGGTTTATAAGAAAGTCTTTGTTTTCCGTAAAATAAAGAAAATGGATTTCACCAGCGAACCATTACTAAACTTATTTGCAAACAAACCTTTCTTTGACAATAAATCCATTTAACTTTCTTCAGCCTAGGTCAAGGGATATGAAAGCGAAATAAATTAAATTATGATAGTAACACTCGTATTGCTGAAATGTAACATTATGTGCGTTATGTTTATTTTTTCACCGAACAACTTGGGAATGACTCGAAAATTTAAATTCGGATTAAACATTGCAATACTTTAAATTTATGTCAAAACTCAAGCCTGTATTCTGAACGACTTAGGCACCGAACAAAATGAACAATTACTAAATCCTTTATAATATAAAGCACCGAAAGGATATACATTTTATATCCTTTCGGTGCTTAAACTCTATTCAATTGATTTTTGTTTTTTCTAGTGTATTTAAGTTCCCTAACATTGCAAAAAGAAATGCTGTGTATACCTGTAATTGAGGTCATATACGCATCATGTGTTAAACCATGTTAAAATGTATGAACTGTATTATGTAGGTATGCGACTTTGTTGGTATACCTAATAAATAAATAAATACTTTACTTTCCCAAATGACGAGTATTCCAACCATGTTATCATGATCAAATAATTCAAAAAGTTTAGCTTCAGTACCTGCCATTACTGTCGTATACCACAACAGAAGGCCACGTCATAAATTTTTAATAAAAGCTGCACACTCGTATATTTTTCAGGCAATCTTGTGGTTCCAAGAAAAAACTTATTGTCTTTCCGCCGCTCCTGTAAAAAAGAAAATGATAGGAACAATAGACCCCAATGTGACTGTAAATGCTTCTGGCATTGGGAGTATGCAAAGAGACAAGCTGAAGTGTCGTAATCTACAATTTAAAACGAAGACAGCTTTAATGAAATTAAATTCGAAATGGGCAGAGGAGCCAAAGTAACTTTCTTAAGAAATTACAGTCTCCGGACTGAAGAACCGACTGCCTATTCGCCATATTTTAATAATGGTTCGCATAAATTGTGCTGAGCTATTACAGTTTTGTTTTATTCAGTATGATCGTTGACTGAACAATCTACGGAAGACGACGGTGAAGTAGGTACAATCTCCTAACACAATATTAAGTATGATGCGTTTACTGAATTTTAGCACAAAAAAATAAATGTAAGATAAGACTGTGATTTATTTTTTATCTTAAAAGATAGGATGTATTGTGCTAACATCACGACCAGATGGTAGGCTTGCAATTAATTTGGCCCACAATTATTCTATTCCTAACTCCAAGAAATGCTCTTCATTAATCAAGTTTCAGCCATGTTTCCCGTTGTTGCTCCCCCATAAATTAATTTACGTCTACTGTTCCCGGGAGTACTTACTCTGCCCTTTACTTTATACATTTGTTAGTATAATGTCCGTTCCTAAATATTAACATTAAAGTATTGAGTTAATACGATACATTATAAGTCAAGTCCCATTTATAAAAATCAAATAGATCAGAGAACCTGATTCTCTACCTTTTTATTCCACATAATATTTTACATCGTACATTCGTAGGTACTCGTTGAAAAAAATAGAATAATTCAATAGCAATTTCCGATTGGTTCTGCAAACTATTCAATAATCGAGGGAAAAATCACAACGTAGCTTTATTTACGTAATATTTTTGTATGTTCTTACAAAAGCATAGAAGCATAAGTTCTGGTCTGGTCCGTGGTTCCTATAAAGCAGGTTACACTCATGCGGTACGGAAAAACATGCATGAAATAATGAAATGCGTGCAGCTCGCATGCATCGTGTACGTAATAATGTGGGACGACATAATGAGACGATTATAAAGCATGGACTTAGTCAGTGCTTTAACATAGGAAATACCACATCACGTGAGTTTTTTTACTCATGTGACCACACGAAGTGACGACCCACGACAATATTTAGTAGGTGAAACCTTATGTTTGAATTCTGAAAAGGACGTCCAAGCTACTAAGCAAAGTACCATAATAGGACGACCTCCTTCTATGTTTTATCATCCCGGGTCACACACATCCCAGAGCGATGATATCAATTGGACATGTTCAAACATACTGACAGGTAGTCAAATACAATGGCATGTTCGATAGTAATATTTATCATATTGGATCAATTCCCAGTGATGAAATGAAAGTTATTTAAACATATTTTTATTGTTGAATAAATCATATTTTTATTGGCCTGTAATATTAAGCCTAGACTTTTTATAGTCGGCCGATAGTTGGGAGCGATTCTAAGTAATTGGTATTAAAAATAGGCCGTAACCAAATCGGTGTAGGACTGTGCGCACTCTCGGCCAACTAAAAGTCGGTGGTCTGCGCCCAGGCTACCCCAACTAAGTACCACTGAGCCGTTTCAGTATCGTTCAAAATCCGTAGAAAGAAGCAACAAAGAGTTCGAGAGGTACATATTACAGGAGTCTGTGTTCCGGTAGAGTTTAACGTGCATTTAACTAAAAAAAAATGTTCTTGAACTAGTTTCCGGTACCCTCCCAGCAGCTCAAAGTCAATTCCTGTCATGTTTATCCGATAGTAATAATTATTATAGCCGAGTTGACGTAATGTTGACGCATCAAGTTGTGCCTTGATAGTGTTTGACGCCTTTGAGTGTGCAGCCGAGATAACAAGTTCGCGGCGAGGCGCATGGCGGTTGAAGTACAAAGTAACTTAGTTTAATTGGAGCTCTCAGATGTGTTGGCAAACTTTACGACTCATGAAAAAGATAATTAGCAATTAGCATGGTAATGTTATGCAAATTCGTATAACATTACAGTAAGTGGTGAAGTTAGGTATTATGGGGTTACCTACGATATCGAAGTGATAATGTTCTTACAGATTGATATCAACTTTGGTCTATTTTATGAAAAGGTTTATTATGTTTTCACGAAAGTGTCATAACCATCTTCTGCCAACTTTTAGACTTGACTTGAATATTCACAAGTTGTTGAAGCACAAAAAAATATGTTTGCTCTCTATTAGCCTATTTGTAAAGAAAACCTAATAGTAGAGTTTGGAACTTACCTACACGGTTCTACATTAAATCATGATGTTTTGATAGGAATTTTTCCACCAATCCCATCATGACCTAACGGACAGGTGAATACAATCACCAGGTGGGATGTGGCTGTATCTTCTTAACCAACAAAAATACAAGATCCTGAATGATCGCCAATAGGGACATCGTTCCAATCTTAGTATTATTAATTTACCTAATTACTGCAAAAGTAACTAGATATCTATTAAGTACTAACTAAACATTTTTACTCAATACTGATACCATGTGTGTAGTTAAACTGTTGTTATTTTTATTTTACACTAGCTGACCCGGCGAACTTTGTTCCGCCTTAATGGCAATAAAAAACGGGATAAAAAGTATCCTATGTCCTTCTCCTGGCTCTAAACTACCTCCCTGACAATTTTCAGCTAAATCGGTTCAGCCGTTCTTGAGTTATAAGTGGAGTAACTAACACGACTTTCTTTTATATAATATATAAGATTATGAACCCTGTAAAATAGCCTTGTCGGAAGGTAAAAAGATAACTTATACAGAACAATATCAATAATAAGATGAAGATTTAAATAAAAAAGCAAGTAATAACAATTTGAGATTCGAAGTTTTCTATTCAACATATCAGGTAAGGTCTGCGTCGTCATCGTCACTCACATTCTCATTTCTTCGGTCGGTGAAACCTGAACTGCGCAATTTTTATTTTTAACCTGATTAATTTGACCCACTTTCAGAGGTCTCTGCAGGTGCAAAGTATGTGCACATTTTGCTCGTCTATTGAATCTATTTACAAACATTGCAGGGGTTAGATCCGCTATGCACCACTCTTAATGATAGATCGCCCGGTGCTTTGTCCTGCTGGAAGCTCTTCTGGAAGGACTGGTCTTTTGTTCTAAACGTCCTGCCAGAAGATTATCGCAAGTAAGTCCTGCCCGCAGTACGCAATTTGTACGTGTTTGCTTGCTGGTCCTTCCAGCAGTTCAAATTTGAACTCATCCTCACCAGAAGTAGTAAACACTTGGTTAGTGTTTATTAAATAAAAAGTCATGTCGTAGAATCATTTTGTTTAACCAGTATTTTACTTTTCTTAATCTAAATATATAAAAGGAGAAACTGACTGACTGACTGACAGATCAACGCACAGCCTAAACGGCTAAACGTAGGCACTTGAAATTTGGAAGGGACGTAGCTTAGGTACCGTAGAGGTGCACTAAGAAAGGAATTCCCGAAATTCCCACGGGAACGGGAATTAGCGGGAAAAACAGGATTCACGCGTACGAAGTCGCGGGCGGCCGCTAGTATATTATAAACTTGTTTATCTTCTTTCAACTTAACTAATAGGAACTATAATAAGGAACTTTAAATTAATTACTTTGGTACGTCACTTTGTATTAGAAATTACACCTATCACTTACAAATACACTAGAAATTAAAAACAAAAACAAGAAATAAATTATAAATGTTTTAAAATACCTACAAAAAAGTGCCGCTTAGGTCCAAATTCTTCTTCTTTTTTGATGTTGGCAATACACGTCGAGGTCGACTTGATTTGTGCCAGCCATTTTCAAGTTTTAAATGAGACGAGTTACAAAATGGGACCAAGTGGGATGGGACTTGGGTTAATGATTATAATGAAGAATGATAGATGATACCCTTTCCCACCCTTTGAGTCTCAGTAAAGTTGTGGTACTTTTACTGACACTTCTTATTGGACAACTTGAGAGAATCCAAAGAATCGCCGTGCACTGTTTTGTTTCATTTGCCCACACTCATGCACGTTCACGAAGGTTTAATGGTTAATATTACACATTAATAGTCGTCTAAAGTCGAACAAAACAAAACTGCTAACATGACGTTTCGCTTTCCCGCCAAGAAGTCTCCACGGCTACCACATCTTTGTTATTTTTATGAGTGGTGCATAGCGGAACTGGTGCATAGGGGAACACTAGTATCATATTATCTGTGGGGTAACTAACCCCATTGAAGATAGTAAAAGAAATAAATAGTTTATTCAGTGAAAACTGAAAAGGCACCACTCTTAGCAATCAGTATGACATGTCGTGGTGCCAAAAGACGCCCCGATGCTGGTCTTCCGTAGCCTGTAAGAGTCTCTACCACTAGGGGGAAGTAACTACATTTTTAAAGTTATAATTTTTTCTAAAATAATGTTTTGAGCTAGAACCTGGCTTGTTTAGACCTATATCTATCCCAGGTAAAGTTTGGATTGATGCTATATTGTCATTCCAATGACTGCATTTCATCTATTCCGGAATTTGTAATTCTATTTTTACATATTCTTTTTAATACATTACAATGTCAATTAAGGCTCTCCAAGGCACTGTCCCAAAACGAATGAAATATTATTCCTAATGAGAATACGGAGCCCTAGCTGATTAGACAGGTACACACGTAAAGATAAATTATTCTTGTATTTCTCTCATTTCGCTGTTGACATGGCGAAAACCCGCACTAATTTCTCAGCTGGCAAATTCGGAAAATGTGAGAAAGCGCGGGAAAACATGGCGGAATGTAAACGAGCTGTATTCAACGGTGCGTGCTACAAAGGCAATTACAGAGTAAAAGAGTTCTTGCCTATTCGGATGACTCAAAAAGTAACTTAATGTGATATATTTTAGAGATGTAAATAGGCTGGAAACTTAAATTGTATACAAACTAAACTACATTTATTACCTAAGTATATTTATTTGTAAAAACGCAAATAGTTATATGTGACATTGTTTATTCGGTTAAAAAACTAGAAGGCATTGAGGCTGTAGGCAAAAGTCCTTTCGATAAATCGATCGGGCATGGATAGTAGAGCATTGTGGCTATTTCCACCACCTGCCGGTGATTCAACTGACGTGCAGGTAACATTTTGGCGACAAAGGGACGCACAGACAATCGGGATGTATATTGTGAGATATTGTATACAACTTTTGTGCCGGTCTCATAGGCTGTAATGTATTGCAACGACAGCTTATAAAAGGCATCTTTACAATAGGCGCAGGTACAAGGCCCAGTATTGCTCAACTCAAATATTCGTAGCTTAGTTTTTGACGGCAACATTTTGATAAATACTTTTACTATAAAAACGTATATTTATTGGACGCTTTCATTTGGGAACTCTGGCACGACAGCCAATTAATTTTAGCTGTATAATATTACTCCTTAACCATTAATCCTTCGTTGGAATCAAAGGTCGGGAAGTGATTAAAAGGTCAAAATTGTCCTTTAGTTGGAAAACCTTTTGACTGTCCAAATCAATTTAAATACATTTGCGAATCTAAATTCCTTTAAAGTAAAATTATGATCTGAAATATGTAATTAGCACTAATTATTGTCAGCAATCTACTGCTAATTTTGTTTGATACAATCTATACATATATATAAAAGGAAGTCGTGTTAGTTACTCCACTTATAACTCAAGAACGGCTGAACCGATTTAGCTGAAAATTGTCAGGGAGGTAGTTTAGAGCCAGGAGAAGGACATAGGATACTTTTTATCCCGTTTGAAATTAAAAAAAAAATCTGCTTATTTATTGCCATTAAGGCGGAACAAAGTTCGCCGGGTCAGCTAGTTCATAATAAATTATCAACATTAGGACATTTAGCCTCCACCGCAGAAGCACCAGAGGTAATTGGAGGATTTGACACACACACCCAATAGTTTTACTGGCTCATAAACTACTGAATACATAAAAAATGTTATTAAAATTAAGTAAATAATGTAGATTTATTTAATAATCGTCAAAAAAAATTTTTTGCACACATTATGGCACATTTTAATTAAGTATGCAATATATTTTACGCACTGGCATCTTACCAAACTTTTCTTCATTGTTGTTATTTTATATCTTTCTGAACGTCAACTACTTAACTACGTAGATATTTTAAGAAGTTAACATGTGTGTGCAATATTGCAATTCAGTTCGCTCTGTTGTTAGCGGATCGTCGTTCCAAACTTTCTCCGAGTTGCAACTTTATTATTGTTATGAACTTCTCTTGGAAATATAGCTGCGGAAATTTGAATTCTTTTGGGAGAAGTGGGAGTGTTTTGCAGAGGGAGATTCAGATTTGTGGTGATTGACGATGGTGGGGTACCGTTGTGGAAGGCAGGAAACTGGCCAACTGTTTGGAATATTAATGAATATGCATCAGTATACATAACAAGGCGGAGAAAGGCAATCTGCAACACTACGATCGTGGCAGGTGCCGATATCTTTTTCTCATTCCATGAGAATGTATACCCACATGAAATTAGATTTCCTTTGGACGCTTCCTTGAACTATTTTACAAGGAAATAAAACATATTTTTATTTGTACCGACATAATTCAAACTCCAACAAAATTAATGTCTACCCTTAAAAACTGTTTTTGAGGGATGTAGGTTTGCTCACCCGAACTCGTCCCGAGACGCTCTTCGCATATTAAAATGTTTGTGTGCAAACAGGGTAACGTTAGCCCTGTATAATGATAATTGTTGTTAGAATTAAAACGTATTTCGTGGATGTACAGCAATAACAATACATCAGATTTACCTTGTCTCAGTGAATAAATGATCTTTTATCTTTTTTTTTATCAGACTATACAGGGTGAAATTGAAATTGTTGGCATCCTTTTACAATAAAGACTCTACTCACTCATGATGCCAATATATACTCCCCAAATATGTGACTCATGCCATGAGTTACAAAACTTGTACAGCCGACAGCACATCAAGCTTTACACTGTGGAATGTCATGTTATTTTGATGAATATTACCTAGGTGTTATTTTGCAAAAAAATGTATATTCTGATGTAATTTATTTTATTTATTTTATTTGTTTAACAATGTTTCAACAGCATTAAATCATGTTAAATATCTGTGCAATCGTTTTAAAATCTTAACACTAGCACACTAAAACAAATAAATAGTAAAAATAAAGACAAAAATCTCATTGGAGATGTCTCATATTTTGGGGGATGTAGGCATCATGAGAAGATGATTTTTAATTCACCCTGTATATTTTTGTTGTAAAATAGCATCTATTGCAACGACTTAAGGTGTCACAGTGTTTACCCTGCTATACTGTCGAAAATTCGCAATATGGCGTAGACGTCTGTGTGCGATGATGATACTGTGGCCGGACCTTCACTGGTAGCGAATTAAAATTGAAATGAGCCCGTGCTCTGTAGGGCTGTCCAACAGTTCATTTTTTAAAGATAATATTATAGGTAATAAAACAATTAGAAAGCTTAAAGTGACTTTGTCTTAAAAAATAACTCACGCAGTCTAATAAATTAACCAAGCCCCACTTCGCTTAACAATCTAAAAGATGAGACAGAATGATATTTTTATTCGCGCTGTATTTGAAAGCCTATATTTACTTGTCACAGACTGTATCCTAAACTTTGCGATTACAGTCAAATACCTGCTGCCTTGTTTTGTATTAAAAAAACACAAATAATAACTTGGACATTACGAGAACGTTGAAGCTAAGCCATTCAAGCTTATAAGATTACGACCAGCTGTAGATATCAGAGGTCCTTACCTTATCCTTTACAAACAAACAAGTATATTTTTAAAGGCTTAAGCCCGATTTACACTTCAATAAGTACAGTGGCGAGTTAACTTGTTACGTCATCGACGAGTTAGGTCGCTATATATTGTCGTTTGAACGGCAAAAGTTGTTGATTATGTTGTTAAATAAATCGCGATACTATTTTTCGGCGAGTCTAGTGCGAAGTAGCCCCCTCTCTCGCTTCTCTCGCATCCTGCCAACTTAACTGGCCGGTATTTGTGCCAGTAATGTAGACGGGCGAGTTTAGTACAGTCCATAAAGTAGACTGCGACTTATGACTACTCACTCGCCTACGTTTTGGACACTACTTACAACTTACTACTCATTAGGTACTTAAAAAAGTGACTGATTTCTTAACTCGCTACTGTACTTATTGTAGTGTAAATCGGGCTTAAGTAATCTTTTCAGAACTGTATAGTATAATGCTAGTCAGTGGTTTATCCAGCGAATAGTAGAATTGAAGTTTCGTGTTCCGAAACTTATAGTTTATTAGATCGGCATATGGTATAATATTATTTCAGCTCACATTCGGTTCTAATTAAGTTCACAGCTTGTTCTTGGAACATGTTTGCGAGAACTTAGACAGTGTTACAGTTATTTAATAGTTACGAACTCTCGGGTATTGTGCCTCAAATTCATTAGAGGAAAATAAACCGCGACACGTCGCAAGATTATGACGCCCAACAGGAGTTAACTGCTCAAGGCAGTTTTTACTTCTTTACTTTTTGGTTAGGACCACATTATACATAGGGAGGCCCACATTATACATAGGGAGGCCCATAGTACTGCCTATAAAAAAAGAAAAAAGTAAAATTGACGCTTTGTGTAGGTACGCAAACAGTATGATGACGTGCGGCGACTTGTAAATACGCTCACGTTAGTGAATACCAAGCTTTGTCCCATTCCTGTTTTAGGGGAATCCTGGATAATTATGTCATATCAGCGCCACGAGCAGGGTGCGCGTAACTTTGTTAATATACTGCTGCTGACGACTTGATAGCGCAGCGATACCTACCCCGTATACCATATAAAAGCGGTAAAGTGGTTACTGCAATTAAGTGGTTTCTGAATGGCATTAAATAGTGATGAACATTTGGCTTAATTTTTTTATTGTGTTAAATACTGTATCTCATGTTGATAGCCCAATAAAAATTAAAAAAAAAACAGTATAAAAATATACATAGTATTTTAATAATTACTAAATTAGTAAAATGGTGTAAGTACCTACAAAGTGTAGATTGAGGTCAATGTAGTAATTTTGTAAAAAACATTAGCATATTGCTAGCCTACATCGGTCTAATTTAATTTTGGACAATTATGTTTTTTTTTGTCCTAATAATTTTATGGCACCCCTGCGTTTAATAGCGGCCGCTTATAGGATCAACTCATGTCTGATGCAGGACAAGGTGCTTATAATGAGCGCTTAGCTCCGCCAAGGCTGCCTGGAACGTTCGCAGGCAATGAATTATAGTCCTCCTTAGCTTCAAATAGATTTTAAAAACAAAACAAAACAATACCAGACACTGTACCTGATTAACATTCCTATCAACCTATAAGCACCAGTAAATTGACATATAAAACAAATGTTTTGTATGTACTGTACCGATTGGTACGAGTAGGTTTCCAAAAATCTATAAAACTTAAAGATTCAAACGTTGACCTTATATATCTTAACTTAACAGCTGACTCAATACCTAGTTATCCTGCATATATTGCATACACGAGTACTTCGTATTTCCAAATTCATTCCAGTCTCTATCGCTTTCATAACTCTCACCCGGAATTTTTACTCAACTTGAAAACTTTTTTTAGGAATAAACAGTGTACTGTTTGACTTTATCATTGGATGGTGATTGAAAGGGGACGAGATTAAATGTCTTTGCCCTAGAAACGGTCCCTGCGATCTTGAAGATTTCTACAATTTATCTCGACGCACAAATACCTATCTACTAGTCGGCCCATTTAGTTAAATACGTATTTGCTTCTCTCAAGTGCTCTTATGTTGGGTTGGGTCCTTTACTCCTTTGCCTCACGGTCACAAAATGATGTCTTTTATAAAGGCAAAAGAATTCTATTGGGTGTTCTACGATTTAAACATTAGTTTACTCTTTGCTTAACTGTGATCAAAACCAGAATTCTACAATGATGCTCAGGTTTTAAAAAAACTTTTAATCTTTTCATAACACACCACTACCGACATAGAGCGAAAAAGCCATAAGGCATTCGCTGCCTGTTGGGTTAAGTAGAAAATATGACAAGATGAAAAAGCCGTGCCTTTCGTTCGTACTTCTTAAAAATAATAATTTTCTATCATTTTAAGTAGATATCCATACCAATATAGATGACGATCTTAACGAGTCTTATCAAGGGTTGCTATAATTACTTTCTTATCGTCCCTCCGCTCCCCATTTACTCTTCGTAAACCTCTTAAATCATCTATGACGTCGAGGTATCCTAAAATAATAATTAAACGAAAATGTTAAAAATTGGTTTTTGTTTTTCATCATGGCTTCTCAGGCCATGTGCAACAGTGAACTTTGTTCGGCAGATGGTGCGCGAGCGCAACGCACGTGCAGACAGCTTTGACACGTGTATCCTTAATTTTTTAATTTAAATTCAACTCTACCGTCAATACGTACGGTTCATTATCGCTCACAAAAGTACTAAAGGGTCCATATCAAAAGGAAATGACATCTCTTATAGTAGGTAGTTTTTGTTAGACTCGCATCGCCAGTTGTCTCAAGGTATTTTTCTATTATTAATAACAGTGCTAGAAATCGTGCCCGTTTAGTTATTAGACAGCGGCCTGGCTTAGTGGACACGAACCACTACGCCAGAGGTTGCGGATTCAATCTCCGCCACATAACTAGAACTAGTGAAGAACTACAGTATGTTACCTGACTTTCTGTGATCCCCGCACAATACAGATAATAATATGTATTTGTAAAAGAGTTCTTAAATCGGTTATGTTTTAGAAAAGGATTCAGGGGACTATGAATCGATGATTTTTGGTATTTCCAGTCCAAGTTGTCTCTATCGTGCCTTGCTGGGGAGGCTTGAGGCTTACGCAACAGCAATAGATTTTTAGGAATACCTATTTGACGCTCACGAATTCTTGATGCGATGTGACAATGAAGAAATACCATGGCAATGTTGAACACTTGTCGGTATGGTTGTCAAAGGGAAGGCTTCTACTATATTTCTCTCAATCTTTATAATTGTGATGTAGACCTTTAATAGTGTCCACAATGCGTTGTGAGTTTTCTGTCACCCAAAAAAAAACAAAAATAATTCTTAAGAAAAAGGGTCACATTAAATAAGAAAGAAATAAATAAAAAAAAGAAAATTAGAAAAGCCCAATATAGGTGCAATATATCTAAACTAAACAGACTTCTGTTCTGAAAGCAAATCCAGTATAAATTAATGCTTGATTGATAGCAGCCGACTCGTTCGTAATGTGATATCTCTCGACATTGATCGATGCACACAAATTCATTATTTCACAGCCATTTTCCCCACTTTTGTTAACGCTCTTAACTCGCGAAGAAAATAATGATACAATAATGTTTTGTTACATTTACCTTTCCAGAAAGTTCCTCCCCAAAAGCATTCATGAAATACCCGATTTTGGATTTTGTAGAGTCATCCATCACGCTTTAATTATTTCATACCTTTATCAAGCCATCAACGGCATAATGTCAAGGTAAACCTTATTTAGTTGTAGGTATTTAGGTAATAGTTTTTACAATAAAATGTAAAATCTGATGTGCATGCATATCAAAAGTCAGTGTCCGACTTAATGACTTGGGCTGAGTTGCACCACCTAACTTTGACCGTAACTATGATGATTAACCGGTGTTTTTATGGAGAATGACAGATTTTTTACGTTTGTTAAATTGAAAGTAAAACCACTATAGTCTGACAATCAGACCGTCACGGTTTTACGCGTCGTTTTGAAGATTGAAATAATGATTTAAAGCTTCAAAATGGGATTGCCTACTTTTGATAAATCAGGTAATTCAACGAATTTTGAGTCGTACTATACGAAACTAGGAACAAATTCACTATGATTTTACCCATTCCACCCACCAGTTTTACATTTAATTCAAATAGTTGACTCGAAAAACTTGCTGTTCATTACCACGTGCTTAGATACTTAGGTACATATTCAAAATAAGTAAAGTAAAGGCCAAATACTAGTACTAATACCACTAATACTAACAATGCCTACACAAATAACCTTTAGGCTGGGTTGCATCATCTTACTTTAACTTTAACAAACATCAAAATTCTGTCAAACTCCATACAAAAATCACCGGTGATCGTTATAGTTACTGTTCAAAGGTGGTCCAACTCAGCCTGTGGCAATATTATTGAGCGTGCTGGTATAAGCTTGCACGTGTATTTAATACCTTTAAACCCCGGGTTTGTAGAGCAGGCTTTGCATAAACAGGTATTATATCGTAACTCATATGATAAAACGAGATATAAAAAATGAATCGCAAGCGCAACATACGAGGATGTGAACTTTGAATGCTCACAACTGTGCTGACGTTTTATATATTTTATCTCTTTATTACTAACGGTTGTCAATACATTTAATTTTATCTTTTAAGTTCCCAATGTATTGTTTAAGGCTGAGTTGCACCATCTTACTTTAACTTTGACAAACGTCAAAAATCTGTCAAACTCCATACAAAGAGCACCGGTTATTGTTATTGTTACGGTTAAAGTAAGGTGGTGCAACTCTGCCTAATGAATTGACCCTTGAAAAAGTGGCTAACAATGGTGACTAAGTTTCTTGCGCTGCTTCTTCACAGCACAATTCTGGTCCATTACATCCCGAAGCAGAGGTTGGATTAAAGTAATAATTTACTGAGACATCATATAAAAGCTCCTTTTGAACCTAGAATGGTCTAGTGCCCACCCCAGAAAATCTTAGAAAAAATAATTTTACATACTTTATCAATCATGATATTATAGGTAGGTACTGAATTACTGATTGAATTGAAAGATGGAGTTCCTCTGTGATTGCGAATTTGTAGGTGAAGCTCAGTCCACCTTTGGCCTGGTCATCAGTGAAATGCAGGCGCTTCCTTTTTGTGGAAAAAAAACTTCTGATTAATGTAACCTGAATCTATTATTCTCTACAAACACGAAATTCAGCCTAAAACTTATTTAGTTCCCCAAAACAGAAAATAGATTTTGTGCTAAGCCGTCATTATTCCCGACCATTTATTAATCGACGTTGCGACTAAAATGGCAGGTGCGTCGTCGAGGTAGAAATCGGAGTAGTTAGATCCTATTTTATACCTAATAAAAGCTTCGTTCTAAACAATAATAAAATTGTTATAGTAGTAAGATTATACAAAAAATTTGAATGTTCCCATTATGATTTACAGTTTACGTTACATTGTAAAAGTACCTACTTTTGTGACTTTGGCTGCCGTTACAGGTTTTCTCAGAAAGTAATTGATGGCCATAGCTGGGCATTAACTCGTTAATCCGTTAATCGTTAATTAACGAAGTTAACATTTCTATTAACGGATTAACTTTTAAGTTAACTTTAAAAAATGTTAACGGACTCGTTAACTTCCGTTAAATTATCGTAAGTCCGTTAATCCGTTAATCCAGTACCTACTATTTACCAAAAGCACGCTGAAAAACGCGTTCTGACAAGTACGTTTGGGCTTCCAGAACTTCCAGAACCCAAAACAACAGTAGGCAGTTTTTGTAACCAGATCACTAACGACACTTGTATGTGTGGGACAGCTCTTGCAACTGAATTTAAGACCAGTTTTCCTCAACCGATTGATCTGAAATTTGGTATACTTATGTAAGTACGATGACAATGCAATGTTATGGTACCATTGAGCTGGTCTGATGATGGAGTCATGAGGTGGCCATAGGAACTCCTAAATGAAACGGCGGCATCGCATCGAATTTGAGTTCGTTGGATTTCTTTTCGAGCACTTTAGTACTAGATGATGTTCAGGGTCCTGATGATGGAGTCAGGAGGTGGCCATAGGAATTCCTAAACGAAACGGTGGAAACTTATCGAGTTTGGGTTTTCTAGATTTGTCTTTTCGAGCACTTTGGTGCTAAATTGTATTGTAATTGAACCAAGGCTCTGAGATTGAGATACTACTAAAAAGTGTAAAATAAAATTATAATAATTAAAAAACTTTTTTAAAAACAAGCTTTTATTCTGAAATGCAGTTGTACTAAAACGAAAACAAAATTGTACTTAAGCAAGGTTCAAATAATTTCGAAAGCTTGTAGCGCAAACAAAAAAACCGGCCAAGTGCGTGTCGGATTTTTTTTTTTAATTTAAGTTATTTGTATGAAAGATTACGCGGTAGTAAACTTAAAAACTACTTACTAGATCTCGGTCAAATGGTAGTTTTTATAGTAATGTATGCATCATGTTTTTTTTAGATTTTTCATTTTCTTATTTTAGAAGTTAGAGAGGGGGGGGGGGGACCAACTTTTTTCCACTTTGGAAGCGTCTGTCACGCAAACTATTCGATTTAGAAAAAAAATATTTTAGAAACCTCGATATCATTTTTGAAGACCTACAAGTACATACAGTATAGCTCCTATAGTTTCGGAAAAAAATGACTGTGACATACGGACGGACAGACAGACATGACGAATCTATAAGGGTTCTGTTTTATGCCATTTGGCTACGGAACCCTAAAAAAGAGGAATAAATTCCATGCGCGATAAAAGCTTTCGAAATTATTTGAACCTTGCATGCAATTATTTTTGTCGTTTTATTATCATGTGTTAACGGATTAACGATTAACGTTAACTTGCGTTAAATCTTGTGAAATGTAACGTTTTAACGTTTAACGAAGTTAATTTTTTTATTAACGGTTTAACGATTAACGAAGTTAACTATTTGATTAACGGTGCCCAGCTATGTTGATGGCTTTAAATATTGGTGGTCATCATACAAATGCCATATAAGTGGCGACCCAAAGCAAATCTGCTCGAATCCTTGACGGGTTATTCCCGCAATTTGCTGGGCCGGCAATGAAGAGCTCGTCAGTTTCCACGGTAATTGCGGCGCTAAATATGCTGCACGACGTTTGGGGGGAAATAAGGGGGACCTAGTGGTGTGTCGACGATTTTATTTTAATTACTGATCGCGGAGTTCGCATCATACAAATGATGGGAATGAAAGGATGGAGAAATCTAAATGGATTCAGATGGTGCATTTCATTAATATGTATCATACCATACAAATACCATAACTTAATTATTGTACTTACCTTAATCTACTTTCAAGTTTAACAGTAGCGGAATAATGGTTTAAAAATAAATAGGTATTCGCAATTTTCGAATAACTGGGCCATTCTTATTCTTACGCATTTTTGTGTGAGATGTAAGAATAGCATATGTTTTTAAAGAAAATCAGTGCACTGTATATCAATTTACTTAGTAAAATACCTCTATTAACTAGGCCCAATGTCATTTTTATCATAAAACTATGAGAAGAATATTTTAAAAAAGTTACAAGTCTAAAATGTCACGGACCGTGTAGTGTGAGATTCCCGGATTTGGACATACAATATTTTTTTCTGAAGAGATGTTATGTTAGTTTGATAAATATTACAGTAATTATGCAAGATTAATACATGTTATATAAGACTGTTAAAAAATTATATCAATAATAATTACCATTTTTGATTTTGAACACCAAACATTGTGTGAGCAGTTTTTGTGTCACAACCACGTGCGCCACTTTAAATATGCGTAACTCGGTAAAAAACTATCTTTGATGTTGACATCCCTTGCTNTATTTTTATTATTTTAACAGTTTTTGTTGTTCTGCTAAATTATTTTGTGTATTGTGAAATTTTTAGGAGTAGCCTTTTAGTAAGTGTACTTATTTTTCGCTAGTATGATTTTCTAGATGCCACGAAGGAAAAATTATTGCACTTTATCATTTCTGCAGTAATATCAAATTTTACTGAGACAGCTCCCGGTAAAGGCCCTGCAGAGGTGGTAGGAGTTGTTTTAAAAGGAATTGCTATTAACCATATTTTTAGTGGTACGGTGACTATGAAACATGTTTAAGTTGTCAAAACCAACTGTTATGTGAATCCTACAGAAATCTCATTTGATACTCAATTAGGTACCTACTATGTTTAAGATTTACTAATTTGTTAAGCATATTATCATATCGAAACCATGTAGGGAGCATGATCAGATAGGGCCAATAATAAAAAGTCTATTTTTTTATTATCTAGTAGATTATTAACTACCTGACGGTATTTTTGATCTCAATTTTAATTGAATTTTTGGATGTTCAGAAAAAAGTACATATTACCTAATAACACCTTTGTTGATGAAACGAATTTAGTGTATTTTATTGTTAATCAATTTAAACTATTATGATATAAATTTAACAACATAAATATTATTATTTACAGTAAAAATATAAAACTGTCACATCCGTGTCATGCAGTGTCACAGCCGTGTTTACGTAGGCTATTTTGTTTCCTTTCCGAGGGCTTTAAGGTTGTCCATATACATCAAAAGTATGCTTTTGGTTTATACTTTCGATACACATCGCAAAAAGCTTAAAAAAAAAATCTTTAATTTTTTAAAAAAAATTGGCACAAATTTAAGAATGGCCCAACTAATACATTTTCTGGACAAAAATACCCTCCCCATTTTATTTTTATGCGTCGGGGTGCGTAGCGTAACCCGGATTACTGGGCACATCACTAAATTCCGTCTGCAGTACAGGTGGGTGATTCCATTCCACCCCCTTTTATTGAAAGAGCGAGATCGCCTAACTAATGGAATGATTTGTTTTAGTTCGCAGGTGAGGAGCATTATGCGCCACAGCACACATTATATTTATGCTACTTTAAGTATAGGGAACAGGTGATTGCGACTGTATCGATGCAGCATCGCGATTTCACGACTTAGGCTGAGTTGTACCACGTAATTTTGACCGTAACTTTGACGATAACCGGTGGTTTTTGTATGGAATTCGACACTTTTTTGACGTTTGTCAAAGTTAAAGTAAGATGGTGCAACCTAGCCTTAATCGGAGTCGGTCGAGCTTCCGAAAAGCGACTCAATCGCCGCGTTTGGAGTTTTTGTGCGCGGTGTGTGGAATAAGTGGTCGCATTCAGCTTCTAAAAAGCGGATAAATCGCCGATCGCTGATGCTAAAAGTAGGGTGTGCTGCGTGGCTCTAAGAGAATTTACTCTTTTCAACTAGGTACGTGAACGCAAATTAACATACTCGTAACTAACACGGACGCGAACTACGTACCTATACAGTTCATAGAACGTTTTTTGGATCGCTACGAACATTTTAACGAGCACAGTGTTCGTTAGTAGTTCATTCGTGCGCGTACCTAGCCTTACATATTTGAAAGTTTCATTTATTCTTTGGTCAAGATATTTTTATTGATTTCAGATTGTATAGAATCATAGGTAGGTACTCGTATATCTCAAGTTAGTAACATAAGATTCGTCGATATTGCCTGGCTGTGATTCGTTTTTCAGGTGGTAACTCGAACTTACTTTAACATGAAACTGTTCGTTTTAGAACAGACCTGACATTTTCAGACGATATTGACAGTGGGATTACGATTGAATTATTACGTTGTTCTGGACTGCGTTAATATACTGCAGAATATTGCAGTTCAATTACACACCGCATGATTGCGGTCTTGTTGTATTAATAATAAAGTTCAAAATAACTAAAGAAACATCGCCTCGTCAAAAAATTAAAATAGATTTTAGCAACCCGCCTTTTAAAATCTGTACCTAGTTAGTACCTACCTAAAATATTCCAGCAAAAGTGTCTCCTGTTTGCTGAATTTTTTATATCACGCTGTACTTGTAGTGCCTAATGATATTTGTTCGTGCTGCAGAGCTGACACGTTCGCAGTGAACTCAGTTTGCGAACCGAGATAACAAACAAACTGTCTACAACGTAAACTTTGTTTTGACTAATTATATTTCGGCAGGGAATTCTACTGTGCTCCCTTGTAGCATCCATAGTATGAGGGTGAATATCAACAAACTCGTTTTTTGCCTAATTCCGGTGGCGAATTTCAATTTTCCACTTTCCAAAACTTTTTTGTGACAGAAATAATAGTAAATGACTTGTATTATTCACTGATATTATGGTAGATATCAAAATATTATTAATATTTCTCGATTTATAATAATTTGAAATTGTCCAGAGCCACTGAAATTGTATTTGAGCCACCGGAATTAAGAACCAATCCACCGAAATGTATTTATACAGCGGAATTCGGAATGTTATAACGAAAATTTTGGAGTAGCTAAACCTAGATTTGTGCAACTGTTTAATTTTAGCCTAGGCATAGTGAAAGTGATTGCTTGAGTGTAATTTTACTTTACTGACTCAAGACAAATAGGTTGTGGATTTAACATTAATAATAATTAGTTCTTAATAACTTTATACTAGTTCTTCTATGTGTTAAGCATTTTTCACTTATCTCTGTCTTTTTTGACATTCCATGTGCCCAACGACATAACTACATTTTACAGTAATAGTATATCTAAAGTAACTTAGGTTACCGCTTCTTTTTTACTGTGGTTCTGGCTACAGTGTGCAGTTATTTTGCATAGCTCTGGATACAAAGCCCCGAAACATTACTCAGCTGTTTTTCAGGTTTTTCATAACAGTTGTACTATAAAAACGCTTACCATCTACCTACTCTAGGATTTTTGCTTTGTTTCATGACCCAAATGAGAAAAACTCGCATTTTAAAGAATGTTATTGCACACGAAGTTTGAATTGAATTGATACTTATCTGAAAGCTGAAAAATTAGGGAACACTGGACTTAATTTTTCTTAATCCCTTTCAAGGAATAGGTCGAGTTTACTGAGCAATATTAAAAAGATTCTTGATGCGTTATTCTTAGAACTACTGTTTCGATTTGAAAAAATATTGTTGTAACTATTGGTTGGCTCATTTATCGAGGAAGGCGTTAGGCTATATAACATCACCCTACAGCCAATAGGGGCGGAACACTTAAGAAAATGTTGCAAAAACGGAAAATATTATTCAAACTATTTTCACGCGTACGAAGTCGCTGGCACTAATATGGAATAGTATTGTCGGCTGACGAGTGCAGCGATCGATACATGGCTGCCCATTACGCCATGAGCTGCCGGCCAGATGGCTGTGAATGCGATGGAGCTATATCAGTGTGTGCTCGACACAATAATTGTATTTATTATTTAATCCTGATCAAGCTTCAAGGTGATTCCTCAATCTTGAATTTGAATCATTTTTACATACTCTCTTAACTTTCACAGCTACATAAAAATAAAAGCGTGAGGAGGATGTACCAGTATTAATGTTTGAAAACCTTACGGTAAAAGGTACTGGATATTAGTTTTTGATATAAGTTTAAAACATGCTAAAGCTGATAAATTACATAGAATAAGACTTATCGTGTACTTTTTTCGGCATTTTTTATCAACATCTTTGCAGCCAAAAGCGCCAGATACGTGGTTTTAGGGAATGAGTTTCGTAATACGGCCTGTATTGTATGAGCCTTTGCTGGAATTTCGGGTTTGGACCACAGAATAATTAATGCCACCTATTTATTATGTGAGTATCTTAATTCTTGGTTTCTTACTCAGGGGTTTGGAAACTACTGGACCGATTTGAAAAATTCTTTCACCATTAGAATCCTATTTTTTTTTCTGAATATTTTTACTTTTGAATTGACAAGGCAATTGTGACATTTTGATATCATGACTTCAAGTCAAGCTTTTGAGGCAGGCACATGGTTGCCTTCCCAAAGTGACTCTACATAACCGATTGCATTTTCTCTCCAATCGCATTTAAATGGTGATTCAACAATCCGTAAACTCGTTTGCAATTTAAAATACCGTGGATTGCTGTTGACATAACTCATTGCACCAATCTCTGTCGATTAAAATGATTTACCTGGCTGTATTTTATCGCTGCAATATTTTTACGTATCACGTGCAATATATCAGTTGGTTATCAGCGACTTTTATGATGATGATTATAATTTATACCTACACTACGAGTGATTAATTTATTGTTCTAGACAAACATTAACGTTACATTCATTCATTTTTTAATAGTTCTTAGAAAAGATGATGATGGAAGAGCAAACGATAGGATTTAAATTAGGATAAGAACAACATCGTGGCTTGAAATCTCAGAGAAATTTAAGAATATTTTGGGTAGGTACCTTTTTAATGTGATTTACAGGCTATCAGAACCCGTTTAGCATCCTGACGGCAATATTCTCGGCATTATAATAATACGTACAGCAATATTTCATCCGGGCAATATTTTCCCGTATCTAGAGCGATAAATCTGTCTCTTAACATCATGCGTGATACCCGCATGCTGGGGACATTTGCGACCCATTGTTCCAGGAACTATTTCCACCCCTTTACCCCCTCCCCCACCCCAGAATCGCCAGCTAAGTAGTTTACTTAAAAGTTAAAATCGTTAGATATCATAGTGCCCTCTTTATACCCTGACCTGTAATAGTCAGTTAGTGCTACAAGTAAAAGTTTTTAAAAACTCCGCACTTAATTGTGGGTATTTATCTTCTGACAAAGCTAACATCACTTGAGGAAATATCATAATCATTTAAAATGAAAATGAGTACATCTTGACACTAAAATACGTTTACTAAAAGGAAAGGTTATGCTGAATATAACACAGATAGAGCACTCGCAATAAAATGCGGGGTTACTCCGAAAAACGTTATCCGAAGTTTCGAATATTGCCAAGTTGCCATCTCTCTCACGCAAAGCGAAATGCTAGCATGAGTGACGATGCCAGATAGATTCGAAACTACGTGAACATCGTTTCAGAGTAGACCTGCAACTCCTGCAGGGTCTTCGCTCAACGCCGCTCTACCCTTAATAGACATGCTTCAAGTTTTAACAACCTCATAAAGTTTTAGAAAGGGTGAAACTAGTAAACGAAATTAAAGCTGAGTATTTTTAGCGTTAGAACTCTGATGCAATTGAAATAGTAGTATAATATAAGCATTTTCTGTACATAATAAATAATCTAAACTGACTCCGCGTATGGATGGCGGTGTCATGGGGGGAGAATCTCGTGCCGATTTTTACAATCAATTTGTATCAAATTATAAAAAATAGCCTACAAAAATAAAGAAAACTTTGATTTCTTTCTTCGATTACCTAAAAAGATCATCTCAAAAAGATCTAAAATATAATGTTGGATTGTAGGCTACTTTCTAGTATTACATTTTCAATAGTTCTTTAATATTTTATTCCATTCCATGTTGTTTAAGGTCCATTATTCTAGTCATGTCAGGTTCGAAATGTTTTTGAAACCGGTCTCTCTCTAATCGGCACTTTGGAAGATGAACAAATTGTGCCCTTGGCAGGAGGAAGGACTATCCTTCTAAGGGATAATATTTTTTGGTCGAAACCTAAATACGAGAAGCGAGCAAAGAAAACGCTACTGAGCTGTTGTTTTATTCAAGCTTTAAATTATTAATTAAGTTTTCTCCTCCGTTTCAGAACTCGCGTCTATCGAGCTTAATTTAGTGGAAATATCTCGATTTTCTCACCCCGCCACTCCTGAAATGGAGATTGCTCGAGTTGTGACTTGTGAATCGTCTCCGAGCGATGTGTTAGTTGCTAGAAACTTACCCTTACGTACCGTACCCTAAACGGCTTTANAGGCTTTAGATATTTATTACAGAGTCTACTAATATAAGGTATTTCAAATATAGTACGCACATCCAATCGCGAAAAAAAAAAATAGTTTTATAAAATTAATACTAAAATTCTTTTGCTCGACATTTATTTGCCTTTTTTTATTTTAGTTAATCAAACTATTTGTTTACATTCTATCTAAACTACAAGTTTGTTGCGGAGGACGGAACCCTCGGTGCGCGGAGTCCGACTCGCCCTTGCCTGGTTTTACAATGATTTTACTAGTTCCGTCTAGTTTTAGAGTAATCGAAAACTATAGTCATTCGTGTAAAGACAGACAGTTACTTTGCCTCGTATATTGAATCGGCAAAATAATGATAAAGTCGGTAACCGCAGGGCACAGAAATGTTTTGTTTACATCACAAAAGAGAATTGTTTTTTTGGGCGTCATTGCTTTTTCAGGAAACCAAACATGGTCCTCGTATTGATTGATGCTTTAATAAAAATATTTTGATTCATAACAGCTGAAAAAGTAGGTAACCTATGATCTGATTCTTTCTTCGTGTAGGTGTTTTTATAGGGGCTCTATCCAACAATAATAGTAGTAAACATAGGGTTATGTTTACTACTGCCTTTAATTTTACTGCCTTTTTACCCGACTGCGCCAGAAGGAGGGTTCCTTCTCTTCATTGACAACTCAAAGTATTTTCTATATTTAATCTGGACCAGATATAGTGACTCTGCCTGAGTTAGATTGAGTGAGAGATTCTATCGCTTTTTTTTTAATCTCCCAACCGAACAAGTTTAACGCACCACACAGAAACGTTTACTCTACATATAAACATCCTTATAACAAAAAATAACAGCTATCACGAGATTCTCACAGGGCTGAAATAATGAACAACTGTAATCTCCTCTAGTGGTCCCTAGAGAGCGCGTTCTTACGCTCGCAAGCAAATAGACTCGCCCGTACCAACCGTTGTCTGGCCATTTGCGCACACGCCGTTAGCAACTGATACACTGGCGACTACCAATTTATTATTACTTGTTAACGTTGTAAGGTTTTATTTAGATTGATCCGTCCCGATGTACCTACCTGTGCATGTGAATCAATCTTACACACACCACAAAATAGAAATGCACACACTCAGTTTGGTTATGATGCAGACTTGAATAAACCTTGTGTGTCCCAAACGAATTTATAAAAATAAGCCGATTAAAGATATTAAGCTGTTTTCGCGCTGCTTTAATCAGAATCCGATTTTTTTGGACTCGGATCTTAATTAAAACTACATTAATTCATGAATTTAACCTGTCTTAATTTGGCCTAACCTAAAAAACATAACGCCTAAAGTTTCTTAATTAACTATTGTGGTGTATTGGTATTTATCCCAGCGATTTATGACATCGATTCCTCCTGCCAACTGGTTGCCGCACTGAGGCACGTAGACGGATCCTTATAGTGGTCATATTTCTTTATTACTGCTGCCGGCTCCGGCCCACAAATGAACAAAACGAGATTAACTCGAAAGATACAAGGCATTTATGTTACATAAAGTTAATTACACCGAAAGTCTTTTAAGGTGGCTTAACGCGTCCGCGCCCAACGCGTCTTTCCGTTCTATACATGGCCAGAACGCACCCATAGGAAACTGCTCGTGTATATTTTGTAGTGCCCGTTTGTAAATCTGTGACTCCAAACTATACACGAATTTTGCGTACTGATCGTGTATAGTTTGGAGGAGCTTAGTAAAAAAAGTCATCTCCAAACTATACTCGATTAGTTTCACACCCTTGCGTTCTGGCTATGTATAGAACGGAAAGACGCGCGCCCAACTGTACGACTAGCATGAAAAGCTTTCGAGTTCGAATCGTTTGCGTATTCGAATCGCTATCAAAAGATTTAATACGAAAACTACAACAGCGCCCTTGTGAACGTGTCGTAAAGTGAACTTAGTATGAGATGTGATTGCACGAAACTTATTTTGAGAATCAAAATTGTCACGTTATCATTTAATTCGAAGATTGAGTATCAAAGGAGAANATTAAAAATTTAAATCAATTAACCTCTTACCTACGGGAGGCACCTATAGTTGCCTAGTCTAAAGTCACTGCTCAATACGGGTGGCATCTATTGTTATTTTGGCAAAGCCTATAATACTAAATCACGGCTTACGACAAATAAACAATAAAATTGCAAATTAAATGTAAAATGCGCTTGTAATTATGAAACTACATTAGTTGCAAAATATAATATTCCGAATTTCAATACCGTAAGTCTCATACTTTTTAAAATATCTTGATGTAAACTGGAGCAAACAATTTTATAGGTTAAAATACCCCGTATTGAGAGGCGACTTTGGTTTCCAAGGGCCCCGTAGGTAAAGGGTTAATCAATTTTGAATACCTCATTCTACCTTAAAATTAATAACTTAAATCAAGTCTTAATACGGTCACGGCTCAAGATTTTTTTGTCCATTTCAGCGTTCTTTTTACTCTTTTGACGTTGCGTTGACAGCTTTTACCTAAATTCGCGCGGAATATTTTTGTGAAATGGCTCTTAATTCGAAGATTAAGTATCAAATTTTGTCGAATACGCAAACGATTCGAAGACGAAAGTTGTTCATGCTTGAGGTACAGAATGTTGCGCGTAGGTTTGGATCTTAATGTTTTAAAATAACGGCCTAAGTTTATGTTGAAGTATTGCTTCTGAACTTACTTGCATATATATGTATATTGGTTTTAAAATAAATCTTACCTTAATTTTTAATCAAATTACATTTTACTGTTTTTGCAATCGAGCCCATTTGGGTTGAAGTTCGCTTCGTAAAGCATTATCACGTTTTATAATGAAATCTATTAAAAAATTACAATTAAACAAATTAATAAGTCTCGTAATAATGGTGACAACGATTTGTAGCAGTTTTATTTGTAAAAGCACAAAGCTTTAGTACGAGCAACGACATTTAATGTAGGCATGATGCCAACAATTCTGTGCGGGCTTCATTTGTTGGCATTTTAAAGGCAATAAGTGGCATTCAGTGGCATTATGTTGTCTTTTTTACTTTGGAACCTTTATACGTAAGTGACGTTTTTTTCTTCAATTTTTATTGCGCATTAGTATCTTTTATAATTGTAAAATCTAAGAAATCTCAGCCTGTGTAGATTTCTTTTAGCTTATCAGTTCTTCTTCTGCTTCATAATAGTAGATATGTGCTCTTTTTCATTTGTGTCTGACATTACTCGATCTCATGACTTATTGATGTGCCATCAGAAGTATGGACTCAATTTTTTACAAAAAAATTAGGATACATTGTCCTGATTTTCTAACTAGCATTTCTAAGCCAGCAATGTCCTGGGAAAACTCGGAAACTAAATAGTTATCTTTTTTTTATAACTTGAAACAATCGAATTGCATAGATGGATTCAAAATTTTCAAGTTTATTTAAAACTAGCAGTGCCCGCGACTTCGTACGCGTGAAAATCCGTTTTTGCAACATTTTTCATTGTTGCTCGTAGCGTGATGATATATTGCCTATAGCCTTCCTTGATAAATGGGCTTTCTAACACCGAACGAATTTTTTAAATCGGACCAGTAGTTCCTGAGATTAGCGCGTTCAAGTAAACAAACAAACAAACAAACTCTTCAGCTTTATAATATTAGTATAGATTTTTTTTGAGATGCGAGAACGCTACAAAATTTTACATTTAAACTTTTACCTACTTTGTGTTTTAAGATAGGAATCGAACCCATCATTATGATGTTGTGACTTACCGCAGAAACGGAATTTACTCTTGTATTTCATGATGCGTAAGTATAGGAATGATCAACAAATTAAAGTCCGTAAATCTATACAAAACCGCAAAATATTAGATGTGAATTATTTATAGGTAGGTGGTGGGTACAAATAGCCTTGCATGAGCGTTACAAATAACACATTCGATAGGTAGCTATTTGGTATTCTGCTTGGTAACTGTTCCAGTTAACGCCTCTAGGATCAATATTGGCCGGTTACCCGGTGAATTGCATATCGTCATTGTATTATTGGCATACTCGATCCGGGTGGACTGAAAATACTGAATTTTTCGGGATTACTCGATTAATTTATGAATTAGGTACTTAAGCTTCAACCACATCAACGCGAGCAGATCGCCATCGCCGGCGCGATCTAAGTCCAATGACAGGTCACGCGACCCATGACAGTTCACGCGACCTGTCATTTCCCTATGATTGCGGCGTGATAGCATCATTTTTTATTCTAATCTATGAACCTTTGGTCCTGTTCATTTCCTGTAAGACAAAGCAGTGTTCGATGATTCCCTGGTTGGTTTGTTAGACATTTTCGCTTGAATTTTGTTGCCTAAAAAAAATTTTTTAGTCCGTAATGTTTAATATCAAAAAATATTGGACACATATATTTTTATTTGTCAATCTAACAAATAATTACATAGTTATGGTGCGTTGAAGTTGCGCACGACGTCACAACGTGCGGCATTTTTAAGCAAGCGTTGACGTCACGGGCCTCTTCTTATGAACTTTGGGGCGCTTTATCTCTTTAAATTTTCATTAGTTTGAAAAAGTGAAAAATACGAGTAGAGTATTTTTTGATAAGTTAACTGACGGACTAATTAAAACTCTTGCTTTTTGACCCAGGCAACATCCCCATTTCATCTGCCTTAATGATTTCTGACGGTGCTAAGCTGGGCATAATAAACCCTTATAAGTAACTGAATGCTTACACAACAAAATTCTCAGAAAAAAACATCTTTCACGTAAAAGAAATCCAAATTAGCAAAAGCTTCATTCAATTCAAAACACTCAACGAAACTGTTGATGGGGTAATTTAAACAAAATAATTAAAAAAATATACTGTTGGCAATTATTTTTTTCATATTTAGAATTAAATTAAAAAATAATGTCATAATTAGGCATTTTTTTCCTAAAATAATGATGATATTGATGCTTTTTTTTCCGTTCCTCTAAATCTGCCGGTGTGTGTACGTAAGGAAGGAGCTGGAGTGGTTTGCGGAAAATCGATCCCGCGTTGTTCTGCATTAAAAATAATATTAAAAAACCGCAACTCATGCGCTAACCCTATCGGTTTTTCGCTGTCCTATTAACTTAGGTATTACTTACTTATGGACGTAGCACACTTATCAACCCAGAAAGGGATCATAATTCGTAACCATATCAACTCGAGGCGGTCAGTACTTATTCTTTGTATGAAACTCACATCCGCATCGCAACGTAAACGTATCGTCGCGGTTGACAGCGCTCGAAGGCGATGACAGCTCGCGAAAGGCGATGCACTGTTGATTCCTTTCCGATTTGATAAGTCTGCTATGAGCTTTAGCCTCAACATCAATTTTTCGTCGGCCGATAGTTTTGTCGGGCAGTTGATCAGTATGGGCATGTATGGAAGTGCGCACATTACACCGTTGATTTGGCCGATTCTTCATACAAATTCAAATCGGGCTTAACTATCGGCCAACTAAAAATCGGTGGTCTGCGCCTAGTCTTAGTCTTCTACAAGTGTGATTTACGCCCGTATTCACAAACGATGCTTGCTTAAGTGAAGCAGCAAATCGAACGCACAGTGTTGAATAGAGCTCTGTGATTAGTTCGTGCGTCACCCTGTGCGTTCACGTGCACTGTGAGACCTCATAGTAATGTTTGTGAATACGGTAGTGCACTGCATGCCATGGGAATATACACCCACACCTACGCTCGCCTGCTACCGCGATATCGTTTGGGTTTACATATTAACTCGTATTTACAAATGTCGTTATCTGGGTATTAGAGCATTCGGCGTATGACCGCTTTCTCGTGTGAGAATTTTGAGATAGCAAACAACGCATGTTTACTTCAGGTGTGAAGNATGTGAAGAAACTATACAAAAATAATAAACGATGGGGCTGGAAGTGCTTACAAGCGTGATATAGTTGTTAGTTAACTTTTTAACATACACAGTTACCTACATGTTTCGGTTTTTGTTTTTGAAGTACCAATCTCGTAATAGGTACTTAACTTATTTATTTCATGGAATTCACAAATCTAATTACCGTAAATTTGGTTTGAATAGTAGCGTTAATTTGCGCAGTATCGATGTTTAAATTATGGAAGGCGCGCGGCAAAACGCGCCATTCGACAATTACGTGTAACAGCCCCTGAGGTTGGGCCGTGAATTTTTAACGCTACTACCACTGTTTGACAGGGCTGTCAACTTCGATAAACAATACCAACTATAGTCTTTTTCACCTAAGATGATCCGTATGACATGAGGTATGACACTTCAAGGTTATCCATATTACGCATACTACATATGCAGAATATTTTTGAAAAAATATTTGTATTTTATTAGCAATATAATAAAAAAAAAATAACTACTTGTCTTGAAATATATAGTTAAATCTGAGTCTATTGATTATATTTTAATTAAATACGATGTAAAAATATTTTTTATTTAATGTACGCAATGTGTGAAACGGAATAGATTTAGTGCTGGAGTATTTGTTGTATAACAAAATCGATTACAAAATAGATTCATTAAACGATTGCAGTGAATACTTAGTTATAAAAAACATCACAAAAATCAACTATATTTTTCGATTGTTGACTTTAATAAACGCATTGAAAAAAAATCATAGTTTTTAATTTAAAGAAATAGAATACAGTACTTTTTAGGAATCGTTTTTTTGAACACGAAGTCCATGGAATTTGAATATTATCAATAAAAAATTGTTACAAAAATAGTTTTAATAAAAAAAAAAGATTTTTGTTAAATGACACCTATACAAAATATTTCTCTAAAAGTAGGTTTTACTAACTCTTAGGAAAAAATCGATAGATAAATCGCTATGGTTTAGTTGTGTGACATCTCTATAACTTTCAAACTCGAAACGTCATACAGATCATCTTACGTGAAAAAGACTATAGATATCGGGTCAACGCAAAAATTCAGTTTCGGGAAATAGGAGCGCATTTTAGAGGTGATTTTTTATGGTAATCTCTTTTCGTCTGACATAACCAATTTAATTTCATATTTTATAGTTTTAAAAATTCCCATCTACAACCCGGTAACTGTGAGTTAGCGTTAATTAAATAAGAAATCACTTCTCAATTGCGTTGTTTCTATTTTGCGAATAACGTAATTTTTGTGCTGACCCGATATTTAGTTTGTATTTAGGGTTTCTGATTTCTCGACTTAATTTTTTTCTCGAGTTTCGAGAATTCTCGAGGCCAAAGTCTCGAGTTTTCTCGGGTCTCGAGTCTTTTAATGAAAACTGCTGAAATCGGTTGAAATTTCATAAAAAACACAGGTTTTTTTAATCTAATATACCTACTTTTATGCACAACAATCAATATTAGTATTTAGTACCGCTTATTTTGGTAAGAAAAGAAACAAAAAATAAAATCTTTCATAATTAATATTTACTAATAATCATAACAAAAGTTATAAAGTCGCGTGTACTTTAAGGATAAATAACAATAAAAATCTGGAGCTACAATTGAATCACTTGTTTTCTAAAGAACACAAGTCCAAATAGCAAAATTACGATAAATAGTTTTTTTTTATGAACAAAAAAACTATTTAATATTTTTTTAAATTTCTTACAGTTAACGACTTGAATAAATTTACGAGGAGGCACGAGTACCTAACCTAACGTCTGTTAGGTAAAGTTACTGTCTAGTTAACAAATTTTTCAGTCTTTAAATCAGTCAGAGTAAATATATCATAGGTACTCGTTGGTGAACATTATTATTACTTAATTTCGATTGAGATCATTACTTGCAAATCAAATCAGGTAAAAAAGGAAAGATTAGGCCAGTCTAAAAGCAACGTTGACCTATTAAATAATTTAAAACTTAATTGTGTCTAAGAAAATAGGCTTTCAAGAATATTAAAGCTTCAAAATCGAGACTCGAGAATTCTCGAGCTCCGGTAATTTTTTTCTCGTCTCGAATGAAGCCAAATTTCTCGAGTTTTCTCGAGTTCGAGAAAGCTCGAGCAGAAACCCTATTTGTATTGTTAATCGAAGAATGTCAAGCATCTTCATAATACAGGGTGACAGGGATAGTCGACCTATTCCTTGAAAGGGATTATAGAGGTCATCAGCAACAAATTAAGTCCAGTAAACCAGGGATGAAATGAATTACTACCACTGTAAACATTGAATTGATACTTTTCTGTAAGCTGAAAAATTAGGGATCATTTGTTTATTACACTTTAAGTCATTATTAAATAAAATTTATTAGGCAACAGACAGATAGCCCTGGCCAAAGGTTTGTTTCCGGACCCAGCCAGTGCCTACGTTATTCGTTTTTTTTTTTTGTATAATACCTACATTAAATATTTCAAAGCACAGTAGTCAGTTGGATTTATTATTTTGAGAGAACAATCGTGTAATCTGTAATCCATGTAAGACTTAATAATTTCATGTTTTTATGCGTTCATGGAAAATATTACAGCATTTACAGTGAAATACAATGTAATCTGAAAAGTATTTGACGTGACTACTTTTTTGCCACTTTCTAACTTTTAAGATATGCAAAACAGGACTTAACTAAGCACAATGTAATTCAAGTTTGCTTGCGGCAGACATGTTTCAACTGTCGCTAGTTTTATGTAATTTTGCAAACATACTTATGGGTGATTATCTTAACTTTTAGGCAGCGAATATAAATAATTATAGAGGCAGTGTCTTTGGGAGTTTCGCCTAATTATTTTCAAAATTTTCACTGGAGTTAATTTTTTGCTAATGATCTCGTATTCCCTTTCAAGGAATAGCTAGGAAGAGTATCCCTGTCACCCTGTATAGACTAGCAACCGCTCGCGACTTCTACGCGTGGATTCGTGGAGTTTCGTAAAATCCGTTCTTAGCGGATATCTACACTTTATAAAGAATCTACTTGCCAAATTCAAGCTTGTAGGTGTTATACTTACCTAGTTTCTGAGATTTCGTGATTAATCAGTGAGTGGTAATCGCTAGCGAGTGCGGCAAAAGTAACCGCTGTACAGTGTACAATCTATCATAAGTACATTTTATGGTAAGCACCGTTCTTGGGGCAGTTGCGGGCCTTTAATTTAATGTCGTTAGTACAACTCCTGAATTGTCAAGTAAGAACATTTTGCCGTCATTAGTAAAAGTTGGCGTCGAATCCTCCTTAATGGAGGAATAAGCGGTATGTAGCGGCGCCATGGCGGTGAAGCGCCACGATGTTGATAAATCTACGCAGGCGGAGTGGTGTCGCTTGGAAATGAAAAAAAAAAGTGTTTTAAAGTTTAACCAAAACAACGCGTGCAGCCCGCGTGCGTGATGGCGATGGCGATCAGTAGGTACGGCTAGCACGAAAAAATTTAGAGTTCGATTCGTTTGCGTATTCGAATCGCCATCAAAAGATTTAGTACGAAAACTGCAACAGCGCTCTTGTGAACGTGTCGTAAAGTGAACTTAGTATGAGAAATGGTTGCATGAAACTTATCTTGAGAATCAAAACTGTCACGTTATAGTTTAATTCGAATATTGTCGAATACGCAAACGATTCGAAGACGAAAGTTGTTCATGCTAGGGGTACAGTAGGAATCAGTAAGATCGCCATCGTGCACGCGGGCTGCACACGTTGGTTTGGTCGAACCTGTTATTTTGAACACGTGTTTAACGTCTGTTTATTTTTTTTTGTAACAAAACCGAATATTTCTTTTGTACCGAACCCGTATGAATAAGGCACTCGTCTTTTCTCTTCGCTGCGACATTTTTACGAGTATCAGCCATAATTTTTCATGTTGTAAAAATAAAAAACGGCTATCATCTGTGAGTCAGATCGGCAGATGCTGCGCGACAGGCATTCTGTATTTATTTTTTTCTTATGAATACGAGCGTGTAATCTGTGGTTATGGTGACGTCACGGATATAATTGCTATAATTTCACTGCACTGCGTGGCACTGCGTTAATGCACCTGCTATTGTAATGTATTAATTAACTTTTTAACATGAAATCTATTATGATAACACATTTTATTATAGAATGACATCTCAAAGTTGTATTATCTTTTCCAACATGTCCCAAAGAGTCAATAAATCCGACTCAAATTCAGCGTGAAACACCCACTATGCGAAATTTCCTTGCCATGAAGTTCTGCCACGTCGGCAAATTGGTATCGATGTGCGTACAGTCGGTTACACACAAACATTAGACTCGATCGAACGAAATCGAACTTCAAATTTTATTATTTCAAAAATAATTATAACTACAGTCAAGTAAAAAAAAAAAAGCTATATTTGTTAATAGTTTTCCTTTTAACCGACTTCCAAAAAGTTGCATTTTCAATGTATGTTACCTACCTATAATGATTTCAATATTACCTACTACAGAAAGTGGATTGCACTTTTTTTTCTAATGAGAGAGCAGTTACAACACAACTAAAAATAGGTAATCGAAAAAATCTAGCAAGATAATTTGTGCTGGACTGTACTGCCGTAAATCAATTGGTTCTCCCAGGATTAGATTGGATATTGCGTTGGACATGATGATGACTCTGCCATGGCGTTGTTTGTTTGCCTAAGAAAGGAGTGACTGGCGCATAATATACGCGTCTCAACTCAGATCATAGAAGGGTCTCTCTCAACAAAGGTTGAGACGAACACGTAGGTAGGTACCTAGGCGCAGACCATCTACTTTTAGTTAGCCGATAGTTGGGTCGGGCTGTTAATACTGATTAACTTTGCTGAATTAACGGTGTGCACTTTCATACATCTCCATACTTACTGAAGTATGGAGATGTCTATGAAAGGGCACACATTACAAGGATTTAGTATCGGCCGATTCTTCATAAAAATTAACATTTGTAAACAATTCAGGTAAAGTAGTAACACGGGCCGGAAGCGGGAAGACGTAGCGTGGGCAGGCCCCCACCCCCAGTTAATTACATAATAAGTATCGCGTGCAAATCGACTCTTTCGAGAACTAGTAGTATGAGATTACTAGTTCTCGAAGGAGTCAATTCGCACGCGATTTTAATACTTTTAATACATCCGGGCGGAATGCCTACTAAAAAAATATTATTTTTCAAAGGGGACGTTTCGCACTTTCGTGCGAAA